>NC_036860.1:35507515-35628752 GCF_002910315.2 Salvelinus sp. IW2-2015 | reverse complement strand
CCCCACCTGTGGACGTCAGGCCCTCATACCACCCTCATGGAGTCTGTTTCTGACCGTTTGAGCAGACACATGCACATCTGTGGCCTGCTGGAGGTCATTTTGCAGGGCTCTGGCAGTGCTCCTCCTTGCACAAAGGCGGAGGTAGCGGTCCTGCTGCTGGGTTGTTGCCCTCCTACGGCCTCCTCCACGTCTCCTGATGTACTGGCCTGTCTCCTGGTAGCGCCTCCATGCTCTGGACACTACGCTGACAGACACAGCAAACCTTCTTGCCACAGCTCGCATTGATGTGCCATCCTGGATGAGCTGCACTACCTGAGCACTTGTGTGGGTTGTAGACTCCGTCTCATGCTACCACTAGAGCACATATGTCAGAGTCAAGGCCCGCGGGCCACATCCGGCCCGCGAGAAGGTTTTTACGGCCCCTGGGATGATCTTGATTTATTATTAGAACCGGCCCGCAGACCGCAGCAAGCCGGCAGCCCGCAGATCTTTTACACGCACCAATACTACATTTCCCACAAAGACGGTGACGCACGCAGCAGTAGGCTGCTTCATTTCAATATTTATTGGCACAGCAGTCGTCAGCATCACAGTAAATTAACTTTCAGATACCCATCAAAAATGGCAAAACGGAAGGTGGACACTGAGAACCGGGGGTTTCAAACAAGGTGGAGTCGGAGTATATGTTCACGGAGGTAGCTGGAAAACCTGTGTGTCTTCTGTGTGGGAGAAAGTGTGGCGGTACTGAAAGAGTATAATCTGAGACGACATTATGAAACGAAACACGCGGACAAAAACAAGAATATGGACATGGAACAAAGGCTACAAAAGGCAGAGGAATTAAAACGAGGCCTCAAATCTCGACAGGCTCTGTTCAAAAAAGCCAAATCAACGGCCAGGCTGCTGTCAAGGCCAGTTTTATTTTGGCAGAAGAGATCGCTAAATCAGCCGGCCATTTACGGAGGGGGATTTCATCAAAAACTGCATGATTAAAGTTTGTGACGAAGTTTGCCCAGAAAAAGGCAACTCTTTTTAAATGTGAGTCTGAGCAGAAACACCCATTGCCGAGAGAGTAGACCAGTTGTCCATCAATCTAAAAGAGCAGCTTGTGAAAAAGGAATATATTTGTTAGGTTTTCAGTAGGTTCAATTAGGTTCACTAGACTATATGCGTCATTTAAAAAATTTCAATGAACATTCAACAGTCCGGCCCTCGGCTTGTAGCTAAATTTTTTATTTGCCCTCCGTCCATTTGACTTTGACACCCTGCACTAGAGTGAAAGCACCGCCAGGATTCAAAGTGACAAAACATCAGCCAGGAAGCATAGAACTGAGAAGTGGTCTGTGGTCACCACCTGCAGAACCACTCCTTTATTGGGGTGTCTTGCTAATTGCCTCTAATTTCCACCTGTTTTCTATTCCATTTGCACAACAGCATGTGAAATTTATTGTCAATCACGTGTTGCTTCCTAAGTGGACAGTTTGATTTCACAGAAGTGTGATTGACTTGGAGTTACATTTGTTGTTTTAAGTGTTCCCTTTATTTTTTTTGCAGTGTGTATATGCCAATTATGTGATGATCCGACCGCATTCTGTCCCCTATCAACACTTTTTAAACTTTTTGGTGCCAGAGAGAATGGCATAAGAAGTAGTCAAGACGACTAGCTTGATTAAGCCTCCGCCATGTATATCTCACTAGGTCAGGGTATTTAAGTCTCCATATATCCACTAATTCCAATATATCCATGACATTCATGATTTCCTTAAGTGCCTGAGGGTGATAGTTTGTAGTGTGATTTCCTTTCTAGTCCATAGAGGTATTTAAGACCGTATTAAAATCTCCCACCATAATAATAGAGTTTAGTGTTGCTTGTAGAGTTGATAAATTCTTTATATATATTTTTCAAAGAAGCTTGGATCATCATTATTCGGACCGTATAGGTTAATAAGCCATATTCGTTTATTATCAATAACATATTTAAAATAATCCATCTACCTTGAGGATCTGTTTGGACATTTGGATCAAAATTATTGTTAATTAAAACCATCACCCCTTTTGAATTTCTTTGCCCATGGGAGAAATATACTTTTACCCCCCCCCCCAAGATACTTTAAGTTCTTTTTCCACAAAACTTCATCTAAAACTGTTGAATGGGTTTCCTGTAAACAATATATATTATATTTCTTCTCTTTTAGCCAGGTAAATACTGATCGTCTTTTCTTATTATCTGCTAGGCCATTACAATTGTAACTGGCTATACTTATTTCACCACTTACCATAACAAGACACAACTTTCAATTATTTTTATCAAAATATATGTTTGTAAACGTACCATTAAAAAGTAACATGATGATTGAGTGTCTATATAGCTGTACCATGATATTTGCATTGCTACTAAGTAAACCTTCAATTGGTCCCTACTATTCCACCCGCTAAAAGCCCTACTCATCCCGAGTTGGGTTGTCATCCCAATGCCCGGCAGACCACCCTCGACCCCCTGTATCCCATAGCCCTGAACCGACTGGGATCCGTCCTTTGAAAAGAGCACACAGTGCCATTTACCGAATTGAAGTAGATCAACTGCCAAATGCATTTCCATCGCCCTCACCTCGATTTGTTTTATATATAGCTGTGGATCATCCTCTATTGTCCCTAACATCTTTTACTCCTTCGCATCAGTTGTGGGATACACACATACACACACTCAACCCTTAACCCCCACACAACCATAAGCTCACATTCTCAACAATTGCACCATCCCAGAGCCCAACTCAAGATAGGTCTTGATTTACAAATGCACTTACAGTTGCAGCTGCATGAGAAGGCCTGCAAGACCGCGCAAAAAAATGGGCAGAAATTGAGAGATTTTATTAACCATTGTCACATCCTAGATGATGGAGGTCAAATGTACACCTTTTCCCTGAAACACCCACAATACGGTCACCCATATTGACCATATTCCCAAGCTTCTCCATGCAGTCAGACTTTGATTTTGTGCCACTAGGGTCACAATAATATACCCCCTCTCTGAATGTCCGAGTGTGACCCCCTCCCCATGGGTTACTGCAGCTAGTGTTGCCAGCACTGCCACTGCCTGGGTGGGGGCACCCCACCAGAATCCCCACCGGCTAGGTACAAGGTCGTCAAGGTTCTCATTAGCAGCTTTAAGAATTTCCTTGTGTAGTATGCTCTCCCTTTAGATTCAACTGTGACATGTTTTGCTATGGCCCTAGGTTGGTTTTGGTTTGTTGCTGCTAGTTAATGCACAGTTGTAGTAGGAAATGCTATAGTTACCACTATAGCTGCATCCAATATTTATTTTTGCCCTAGACATGGGATGCACCTCCGTCATTCGGTCGTGTCATTTAATTGTTATGAACGTATCCAACGGCTACTGGTGCCTAACATTCTGAACGGATACAAATGTGACTGTTTCGTCTAAAATGCATTAATTTATAGTGGCATGCTAAAGTAGGCAAATAATTTGTGGGAAACAACTTTGTCATCATTATGATGTCATTATTTGCCATTGACGAATATGCTGATTCGGTGAGCGAGTTCATTAGAAAGTGCATTGACGATGTCGTACCCACAGCAACGATTAAAAGATTCCCAAACCAGAAACCGTGGATTGATGGCAGCATTCGCGTGAAACTGAAAGCGCGAACCACTGCTTTTAACCAGGGCAAGGTGCACTGGAAACATGACCGAATAAAACAGTGTAGCTATTCCCTCCGGAAAGCATCAAACAAGCTAGTCCAGTATAGAGACAAAGTAGAGTCGCAATTCAACAGCTCAGACACAAGAGGTATGTGGCAGGGTCTACAGTCTCAATGACGGATTACAAAAAGAAAACCAGCCCCGTCGCGGACCAGGATGTCTTACTCCCAAACAGACTAAATAACTTTTTTGCTCGCTTTGAGGACAATACAGTGCCACTGACACGGCCCGCTACCAAAACCTGTGGGCTTTCCTTCACTGCAGCCGAGGTGAGTAAACATTTAAAAGTGTTAACCCTCGCAAGGCTGCAGGCCCAGACGGCATTCCCAGCCGCGTCCTCAGAGCATGCGCAGACCAGCTGGCTGGTGTGTTTAACCTCTAACGAGTCACAAACCCGATCCGGGATCCCCCCATCAAAAAAAGCTGACTAGCATAGCCTAGCCTAAAGCACAGGGATATCATATAATAAAATGTTCATGAAATCACAAGTCCAAGACACCAAATGAAAGATACACATCTTGTGAATCCAGCATCATTTCTGATTTTTAAAATGTTTTACAGGGAAGACACAATATGTATTTCTATTTAGCTAACCACCATAGCAAAAGACAACTTTTTTTTTCCCACCCATTTTTTTCCTGCATAGGTCGCTATCACACAATTCGACCAAATAAAGATATAATAGTCACTAACCAGAAAACAACTTCATCAGATGACAGTTTGATAACAGATTTATGTATAGCATATGTTTTGTTAGAAAAATGTGCATATTTCAGTATAAATTCACAGTTCTACATTGCAGCTGCAATCTGAAATAGCGCCGAAGCAGCCAGAATAATTACAGAGACCAACGTCAAATACCTAAATACTCATCATAAAACATTTCTGAAATATTATGGTGTACAGCGAATGAAAGACAAACATCTTGTGAATCCAGCCAATATTTCCGATTTTTAAGTGTTTTACAGCGAAAAACACAATATGCATTTATTATCTTACCACAATAGCCAGAAACACAAGGCATTTACCAGCAGCAAAGGTTAGCGATCGTAACAACCAGCAAAAGATATTATAATTTTGACTAACCTTCATAAACTTCATCAGATGACAGTCCTGTAACATCATATTACACAATGCATATAGGTTTGTTCGAAAATGTGCATATGTAGCGGCACAAATCGTGGTTTTACAATGGAATAGTAGACAAACTTCAAGCAATCTGTCCGGCGCCATCTTGGAGAGCACCTATCTAATCAAAACTAATCATAAAACTTGACTAAAAAAATACAGAGTTGGACAGCAAAATGAAAGATACATTAGTTCTTTAATGCAACCGCTGTGTTAGATTTTTAAAATTAACGTTACTACGTACATACAGCGTGCGTTACCAGCGAGGAACCGTGCCGAAATTAATGGCGGAATTATTGGTAACATTTTTTCAACATAAATACGAATTTAACAGCATAAAGACTTCTTACTATTTGTTGAGCTTCCATCAGAATCTTGGGCAAGTTGTCCTTTGTTCATAATAATCGTTGCTCGGCTGTGAATCTCGTTCTTCAACCGTGTAATTAGCAGGCAAACATTAGCTATTGTGGCCCAGACATGCCCAATCTTCATTAAACGCAGGACAAAGAAAATTCCGAAAATTGCAATATTACTCATATAAACTGATATAACTCGGTTTAAAATACTACGTTATGATGTTTCTAAACACCCTATATCTATAAAATCAGAGCCGGATATATCTAACGCCGATAACGTGAGCTTTTCAGAATGCCATCCTAGTCTGCTTTGTGCGCCATGACGAACGTTGAAAGGGTGCACCCCTCGTGCAAGCCCATTTATAGCCTCAGATCTACTAGCAACACCATTCCAATTCTCCACGCTTGCTGACATCTAGGGGAAATCGACCAATAGAATAATTGCAATTAATTAACTGACCAGGAACAGAGTTTCCGATTTCAGATTTCTCACTTCCTGACAGGAAGTGCTCCACTCGAGTTCTGTTTTACTCACAGATATAATTCAAACGGTTTTAGAAACTAGAGAGTGTTTCTATCCAATAGTAATAATCATATGCATATTGTACGAGCAAAATTGAGTACGAGGCAGTTTAATTTGGGAACTAATTTTTTACAAGTCGAAATGGCCCCCCTATTGACAAGAAGTTTAAGGACATATTCAATCAATCCTTATCCCAGTCTGCTGTTCCCACTTGCTTCAAGAGGGCCACCATTGTCCTGTTCCCAAGAAAGCTAGGTAACTGAGCTAAACGACTACCGCCCCGTAGCACTCACTTCCGTCATCATGAAGTGCTTTGAGAGCATAGTCAAGGACCATATCACCCTCACCCTACCTGACACCCTAGACCCACTCCAATTTGCTTACCGACCCAAAGGTCCACAGACGACGCCATCGCAACCACACTACACACTGCCCTAACCCATCTGGACAAGAGAGAATACCTATGTGAGAATGCTGTTCATCGACTACAGCTCAGCATTTAACACCATAGTACCCTCCAAACTCGTCATCAAGCTCGAGACCCTGGGTCTCGACCCCCGCCTGTGCAACTGGGTCCTGGACTTCCTGACGGGCCGCACCCAGGTGGTGAGGGTAGGTAACAAAACATCTCCACCCCGCTGATCCTCAACACTGGGGCCCCACAAGGGTGCGTTCTGAGCCCTCTCCTGTACTCCCTGTTCACCCACGGACTGCGTGGCCATGCACGCCTCCAACTCAATCATCAAGTTTGCGGACGACACTACAGTGGTAGGCTTGATTACCAACAACGACGAGACGGCCTACAGGGAGGAGGTGAGGGCCCTCGGAGTTGTGTGTCAGGAAAATAACCTCCCACTCAACGTCAACAAAACAAAGGAGATGATTGTGGACTTCAGAACAGCAGAGGAGGCACCCCCCTATCCACATCGACGGGACAGTAGTGGAGAAGGTGGAAAGTTTTAAGATCCTCGGTGTACACATCACGGACAAACTGAATTGGTCCACCCACACAGACAGTGTTGTGAAGAAGGCGCAGCAGCGCCTCTTCAACCTCAGGAGGCTGAAGAAATTCGGCTTGTCACCAAAGCACTCACAAACTTCTACAGGTGCACATCGAGAGCATCCTGTCGGGCTGTATCACGCCTGGTTCGGCAACTGCTCGCCCACCAACCGTAAGGCTCTCCAGAGGGTAGTGAGGTCTGCACAACGCATCACCGGGGGCAAACTACCTGCCCTCCAGGACACCTACACCACCCGATGTCACAGGAGGCCATAAAGATCATCAAGGACAACAACCACCCGAGCCACTGCCTGTTCACCCCGCTATCATCCAGAAGGCGAGGTCAGTACAGGTGCATCAAAGCAGGGACCGAGAGACTGAAAAACAGCTTCTATCTCAAGGCCATCAGACTGTTAAACAGCCACCACTAACATTTAGTGGCCGCTGCCAACATACTGACTCAACTCCAGCCACATTAATAATGGGAATTGATGGAAATTATGTAAAATGTATCACTAGCCACTTTAAACAATGCCACTTAATATAATGTTTACATACCCTACATTACTCATCTCATATGTATATGTATATACTGTACTGTATATCATCCACTGCATCTTGCCATCTTTATGTAATACATGTATCACTAGCCACTTTTAAACTATGCCACTTTATGTTTACATACCCTACATTACTCATCTCATATGTATAGACTGTACACTATCCATCTACTTGCATCTTGCCTATGCCGTTCTGTACCATCACTCATTCATATATCTTTATGTACATATTCTTTATCCCTTTACACTTGTGTGTATAAGGTAGTAGTTGTGGAATTGTTAGGTTAGATTACTTGTTGGTTATTACTGCATTGTCGGAACTAGAAGCACAAGCATTTCGCTACACTCGCATTAACATCTGCTAACCATGTGTATGTGACAAATAAAATTTGATTTGATTTGATCAAATTACCTTTAAGGAGATTGCAATTTTACCATTAGTAGCAAGTTCATCAAAAATAGCTAGTAATGCTAATGTTAGCTAGCTATTATACAGTGGTGTCCCCTCAATCTTAGTTAGCTGGCTATACTTTTTTTTWAAATGTTATTATTATTATATTTTATTTTATTATGAACACAACAATACAAAAACAGAAATATACAAACAAGAGCACATAAACCTAACTGACTTATACGACAGCTAATGTCAATCATGACAAAAGGTCTTCCTACTTACTATTTGCCTCCATTTTAAATGTTATCTTTTTGTTTTATTGAGGTAGCCAGCTAGCTAGGGAGCTAGATAGCTAATGTCAGCTAGCCTGCCTTGCTAGCATTATGATAGTGATTGTCAAAATATACAGATACATAACCAGCAGGGTCTAGCTATACTCACCACCACTGGTCACGGGTTTGACCATTGACAGCCATGATGTCATCTGGCCATTTAAATTGTGTGAACTGCATTCCCAGTTAGCATCAATTTAGTATGGAAGCCCATCTCTACTTGGTTGAAGTTGGAAAAACATTCCAGAGCAAAATGTTTATTTCATACAAAGCTATCATTACTGCAGACTTTGGGACAGAATGGAACATCTGTAGTGGACTTTTCGCTCAGTCTTAAAAAGGACGATTTGCACATGGAGTTGGCTTTTATAAGTGTGTTTTGGGCAGAAAGGTGCATGTATTGTTGACATAATTATAATTCCAGCCCAACCCTCAAGTAAGTCGATACATTTACTTACAAAACTCAGTTTTGGACGAGACTGACTTTATGACCAAATTTCTCCTATGTATACTTTGTAGTCAATTTTGACACTAGAATAAATATTTATGACTCATATTGATGCCCCATAGATGAGAAGTTGCTTTTTAGGGGCAGTCTCTCTTTATTTGCTACCCAGAAATGATTTGATATTGATAAACATTGAAACAGTTTGCGTACACTCTTAGAAAAAAGGGTTACAAAAGAGTTCTTGGGTTGTCTCCCTTCCCCAAACTATTGCCACAAAGTTGGAAGCACAAAATTGTCTAAAATGTCATTGAATGCTATAGCATTAACATTTCCCTTCACTGGAATTAACCTCTCTAGGTGGAGAACCCTTTTTGGTTTCACGGAGAACCCTTTTTGTTTCCAAGTAGAACCCTTTGGATTCCATGTAGAACCCTCGGTGGAAAGGGTTCTACATGGAACCCTTTCAGGTTCTACCTGGATCCAAAAAGGGTTCTCCATGGGGACAGCCGAAGAACCCTTTTAGGTTCTAGATAGCGCCTTTTTTTTGTAGAGTCACTTTTTTTCAGGACATTTTCATCACACAATAAATATCTGTTACAGTTTGATGCAAAGTGCAAGAACTAGGGGGTTATGAGTGTCAGTTGTTTTATTACTGTTTGATCCTTTTCAAGGTCAATAAAGCTGTTACAGTAGGATGCCATGTATCTGACTGAATTCTTTCACCTGATGAATTCCAAATTGAGAAAATGCTTGGCAAGGATTAGGTGAGGCTGTATATTAACAGCACTGATAGTAAAGACCTGGGCATATTGATGTCTTACTCTGTTTGATGCACCATGCTGAGATTAGTTAAATTGGAATGAAATTGGGTGTTAAATATATATCTGGCAGAATCTGACAGTGACAAATGGGAAGGGCCTGAGGATGCAGAAGTTGTAATATTAGTAGTGTCACTGTTAACCCCAATGGCACCAAACTACAGTACGTCACATTGTTGTTCCTTGAATATTGAAACTCTGCCAGCATCGTTGTCTAATTCAGTGTATTCTTTCAGTTATTCTGCCAGAGGTTCACACTACTGAGAATCAAAGTTATATTCTTCAAGAAGCAAAGGGTATATATCATTAATAAAAGTCCAAAAGTGTATATAGCAATCGCAGATTCCCCCTAAAAGGTATTTATCGTGATGGGTAGCTTCATTGTCAACAAACCATGCTTAATTGTCAATATTAATTTAACATATTTTGTTATGCATCATAGCATAATGCAAATGTCCATATGCCAGCAAATCACTAAGCAATTTAATGATACATTTTCTAATTTGGCTGATGATGTCGAAATGGAAATGGAATAAAGAAATGAAGACATAATGATTTCATACCACATGGGGTTTCAATCGTTCCCTACCTGTCAAACATATTTATTTTCGGAATGAAACAGAAAATACTTATTACATTTTCTGCATCCAATATGCCATTGCTTTGCTAAAAATAAATTCAGTTTCAACAGATTGTGATTATTGTAAACAATTTCCATAATTCCACGTATTAAGAATCAGATGTTTTAAATTAGACAGAGTGGGGTTTTAGTCGTGGCAAAGGTCTTACACCACCTCCACTCCTGATCCCAATTCTGGAATCAAAGACTGATACTGTCTAAACCCATAATTTCTATTCTTTTAAGGGGCTGCTGTACAAATTCACAGCAGCACAGTGGTGTGTATTCATGAATGCCAAGGGAATCCAGGCTTCCCCAAAACATTTGCCAAGAAAAAAAGAAATAAAATATATAGAATTTATCTTTCGTCTCTCTGTGTTTCATAATTTTCCTTCAATTCGCAAGAGGCTAATATGTATCTCACCGGAGAAAGCATCTGGGCGAGCGAAAAAGCACACCTCTGTATGTGTAGCCCATCTATCTGATGCTGTCTTGTCAAAAAGAGTCAGATATTTTTGCAGCCCATAGCATTGAATGCAAGGGAAGCCAGCGAGCATTTGGCCTCCCTTGATAGAAAATCTGCGTTGATCTAAACTGAGTGAGCTCAACTGTGAATGGTCCTGGCGCACCAAAAGAAAGTGTCTAGGGAAGCCAGTTTGGATTTGGCTTCACACCAACGTCATTGACAGAAAGAAACGTGAATTGTTGCATCTCGTTGTGTTGTTGAAAAGCTGAAATGTCTTGATTTAATAAGTATTCAACCCCTTTCTTATTGCCTAAATAAGTTCAAGAGTAAAAATGTGCTTCACAAGTCACATAATAAGTTGCATGGACTCAGTCTGTGTGCAATAATAGTGTTTCACATGATGTTTGAATGACTACCTCTTCACTGTACCCCACACATACAATTATTTGTAAGGTCTCTCAGATGAGCAGTGAATTTCATACACAGATACAATCACAAAGACCAGGGAGGTTTTCCAATGCCTCACAAAGAATGACACCTATTGGTAGATGGGTAAAAAAAGCAAACATTAAATATTCCTTTGAGTATGGTGAAGTTATTAATTATACGTTGGATGGTGTATCAATACACCCAGTCACCACAAAGATACGGGGCGTCCTTCCTAACTCAGTTGCCAGAAAGGAAGGAAACTGCTCAGTGATTTCACTATGAGGCCAATGGTGACTTTAAAACAGTTGCAGAGTTTAATGGCTGTGATAGGAGAAAACTGAGGATTGATCAACAACATTGTAGTTACTCAACAATGCTAACCTAATTGACAGAGTGAAAAGAAGGACGCTTGTACAAAATAAAAATATTCCAAAACATGCATCCTGTTTGCAACAAGACACTGAAGAAATTTTGCAAGAAATGTGGCAAAGCAATTAACTTTTTGTCCTGAATACAAAGTGTTATGTTTGGGGAAAATCCAATAAAAGTGGCAGAGTTACTGTTTTCACCTAAATATGCTTGAAAATCTATTACAAGACCTGCAAATGGTTGTTTAGCAATCATCAACAACCAATTTGACAGAGCTTGGAGAATCTTTTAAAGAATAATTGGCAAATGTTTCACAATCCAGGTGTGGAAGGCTCTTAGAGACTTACCCAGAAATATTCACAGCTGTAATCTCTGCAAAAAGTGATTCCAACCTGTATTGACTAAGGGGGTTAAATACTTATCTAATCAATATATATTAGGGTTTTATTTGTCATATAATTTTTTACACGAATGTTCACATTTTTCTTCCAATTTGACATCACAGAATATTTTGTGTATATCGTTGATTAACAAAAAAGACAATTACATCCATTTGAATCCCACTTTGTTACACCACAAAATGTGGAAAAAAGTCAAGGGGTGTGAATACTTTCTGAAGGCACTGTAACTAGGCCTAATGTAGGGTTAGGCTACTGTATAAGCCTAGGCAATTATTTAATAAACTATCTTCAATGGATAGGACAAACATCATAGGCTACCAGTGGCCGCCCGCCCATTAGGGTGTTAGGAGCGATGCCCCACTCGGTAAAAATAAAATAAAAAATCCTCTGGAAGCAACGTCAGCACAAGATCTGCTCATCGGGAGCTTCATGAAATTGGTTTCCATGGCCGAGCAGCTGCACACAAGCATAAGAATCCAATTCACCATCTGGCAGTCAGACGGACAAATCTGGTATTGGTGGATGCCAGGAGAACGCTACCTGACCGAATGCATAGTGCCACTGTAAAGTTTGGTGGAGGAGGAATAATGGTCTTGGGCTGTTTTTCATGGTTTGGGCTAGGCCCCTTAGCCCTACTTGGGTAGGGGGCAGTATTTTCACCTCCGGATGAAAAGCGTGCCCAAAGTAAACTGCCTGTTACTCAGGCCCAGAAGCTAGGATATGCATATAATTGGTAGATTTGGATAGAAAACACTCTAAAGTTTCCAAAACAGTTAAAATAATGTCTGTGAATATAACAGAACTGATATGGCAGGCGAAAATCTGAGAAAAATCCATCCAGGAAGTGGAATTATTTTCATGTGGCTGTTTTTCAACTCAATGCCTATAGAGAATCCAATGGGTTAGGAATCAGATTGCAGTTCCTATGGCTTCCACTAGATGTCAACAGTCTTTAGACATGGTTTCAGGCTTTTATTTAGAAAAATGACGAGTTAACAGCCATTTTGGTCAAAGGACAGAGGAACTTTGCAGACCGCGCCGTTTGTTATTTTACAACGATATTGTCCGGTTGAAATATTATTGATTATAAAGACAATAAACAACCTGAGGACTAATTATAAACATCGTTTGACATGTTTTGACGAACTTTACCAGTACTTTTAGTATGTATTCGTCTGCCTGCTGTGACCGCCTTGGAGCCATTGGATTACTGAACAAAACGCACCAACAAAACAGAGTTTTGGGACATAAAGAGGGACTTTATCGAACAAAACTAACATTTACTGTGTAACTGGGAGTCTTGTGAGTGCAACCATATGAAGATCATCAAAGGTACGTGATTAATTGTATCGCTATTTCTGACTTTATTGACTCTACTTGGCTGGTAAATGTTTGTATGCTTTTTTACACGGGGCGCTGTCCTCAGATAATCGCATAGTATGCTTTCGCCGAAAAGCCTTTTTGAAATCTGACACAGCGGCTGGATTAACAAGAAGTTAATCTTTAAGCCGATGTATAACACTTGTATATTTTATGAATGCTTATTATGTGTAATCCTGTATTTTGAATTTGGTGCTCTGCAATTTCACCGGATGTTGGCCAGGTGGGACGCTAGCGTCCCACATACCCTGAGAGGTTAATTCCAGTGAAGGGAAATTTTAATGCTATAGCATTCAATGACATTCTAGACAATTTTGTGCTTCCAACTTTGTGGCAACAGTTTGGGGAAGGCCCTTTCCTGTTTCAGCATGACGATGCCCCCGTTCAGGAAGCGAGGTCCATGCAGAATGGTTTGTTGAGATCGGTGTGGAGGACTTGACTGGCCTGCACAGAGCCCTGACCTCAAACCCATTGAACACCTTTGAAATTAACTGGAACGCCGACTGCGAGCTAGGCCTAATCGCACAACTTCAGTGCCCGGCCTCACTAATGCTCTTGTGGCTGAATGGAAGCAAGTCCCTGCAGCAATGTTCCAAAATTTTTTCGAAAGCCTTCCCAGAAGAGTGGAGGCTGTTATAGCAGCTAAGGGCGGACCAACTCTATATTAATGCCCGTGATTTTGGAATGAGATGTTAGACGACCAGGTGTCCACAGACTTTTGGTCATGTAGTGTGTATATATACAGTACATTCGGAAAGTATTCAGACCCCTTGACTTTTTCCACATTTTATTACGTTACAGCCTTATTCTAAAATGGATGACTTTTTTTTTACTCATCAATCTACACACAATACCCGATAATGATAAAGCAAAAACAGATTTAAAAAAAATATATATGTACATTTATAAAAAATGAAATGCACATTTATTAAAAATGTAAAACTGAAATACCTTATTTACATAAGTATTCAGACCCTTTTCTATGAGACTCGGTAATGAGCTCAGATGCATCCTGTTTCCATTGATCATCCTTAAGATGTTTCTACAACTTGATTGGTGTCCACCTGTGGTAAATTCCATTGATTGGACATGATTTTGAAAGGCACACACCTGTTTTATAATGTCACAACTTTGACAGTTCATGTCAGAGCAAAAACTAAACCATGAGCAGAGAAGCAGAATGTTTGTCTAGTGGTCGATACAGTGGCTTGCGAAAGTATTCACCCCCCTTGGCATTTTTCCTATTTTGTTGCCTTACAACCTGTAATTAAAATGGACTTTTGGGGGGTTTGTATCATTTGATTTACACAACATGCCTACCACTTTGAAGATGCAAAATATTTTTTACTGTGAAACAAACAATAAATAAGAGAAAAAAACGGAAAACTTGAGCGTGCATAACTATTCACCCTGCCCAAAGTCAATACTTTGTAGAGCAACCTTTTGCAGCAATTACAGCTGCAAGTCGGACGGCCTGTTGTCCGGACCTCTGGCAGTCTCTATGGGGGTGCCACAGGGTTCAATTCTCGGGCCGACTCTCTTCTCTGTATACATCAATGATGTCGCTCTCGCTGTTGGTGATTCTTTGATCCACCTCTACGCAGACGACACCATTCTGTATACCTCTGGCCCTTCTTTGGGAAACTGTGTTAACTAACCTCCAGATGAGCTTCAATGCCATACAACTCTCCTTCCGTGGCCTCCAACTGCTCTTAAATGCAAGTAAAACTAAATGCATGCTCTTCAACCGATCGCTGCCCGCACCTGTCCGCCCGTCCAGCATCACTACTCATGACAGTTCTGACCTAGAATATGTGGACAACTACAAATACCTAGGTGTCTGGTTAGACTGTAAACTCTCCTTCCAGACTCACATTAAGCATCTCCAATCCAAAATTAAATCTAGAATCGGCTTCCTATTTCGCAACAAAGCATCCTTCACTCATGCTGCCAAACATACCCTCGTAAAACTGACCATCCTACCGATCCTCGACTTCAGCGATGTCATTTACAAAATAGCCTCCAACACTCTACTCAACAAATTGGATGCAGTCTATCACAGTGCCATCCGTTTTGTCACCAAAGCCCCATATACTACCCACCACTGCGAACTGTATGCTCTCGTTGGCTGGCCCTCGCTTCATACTCGTCGCCAAACCCACTGGCTCCAGGTCATCCATGCTAGGTAAAGTCCCGCCTTATCTCAACTCACTGGTCACCATAGCAGCACCCACACGTAGCACACGCTCCAGCAGGTGTATCTCACTGGTCACCCCCAAAGCCAATTCTTCCTTTGGCCGCCTCTCCTTCCAGTTCTCTGCTGCAATGACTGGAACGAACTGCAAAAATCTCTGTAGCTGGAGACTCTTACCTCCCTCACTAGCTTTAAGCACCAGCTGTCAGAGCAGCTCACAGATCACTGCACCTGTACATAGCTCATCTGTAAATAGCCCATCCAATCTACCTCATCCCCATACTGTATTTATTTATTTATCTTACTCCTTTGCACCCCAGTATCTCTACTTGCACATTCATCTTCTGCACACCCTACCATTCCAGTGTTTAATTGCTATATTGTAATTACCACCATGGCCTATTTATTGCCTTACCTCTCTCATCCTACCTCATTTGCACATGCTGTATATTTTTCTACTGTATTATTGACTGTATGTTTGTTTATTCCATGTGTAACTCTGTGTTGTTGTATGTGTTGAACTGCTTTGCTTTATCTTGGCCAGGTCGCAGTTGCAAATGAGAACTTGTTCTCAACTAGCCTACCTGGTTAAATAAAGGTGAAATAAAAATAAATAAATACAAATTATCTTAGGGTTTGTCTCTATAAGCTTGGCACATCAAGCCACTGGAATTGTTGCTTATTTTTCAAGGCAAAACTGCTCCAGCTCCTTCAAGTTGGATGGGATCTTTAAGTCATACCACAGATTCTCAATTGGATTGACGTCTGGGCTTTGACTAGGCCATTCCAAGACATTTAAATGTTTCCTCTTAAACCACTTGAGTATTGCTTTAGCATTATGCTTTGGGTCATTGTCCTGCTGGAAGGTGAACCTCCGTCCCAGTCTCAAATCTCTGGAAGACTGAAACAGGTTTCCCTCAAGAATTTCCCTGTATTTAGCGCCATCCATCATTCCTTCAATTCTGACCAGTTTCCCAGTCCCTGATTATGACAACATCCCCACAGCATGATGCTGCCACCACCATGCTTCACTGTGGGGATGGTGTCTTGGGGGGTGAGAGGTGTGTGGTTTGCGCCAGATGTAGCATTTTCCTTGATGTCCAAAAAACTAAATTTTTGTCTCAACTGATCAGAGTACCTTCTTCCATATGTTTGGGGAGTCTCCCACATGCCTTTTGGCGAACACCAAACGTGTTTGCTTATTTTTTTCTTTAAGCAATGGCTTTTTTGTCTGGTCCCTCTTCCTTAAAGCCCAGCTCTGTGGAGTGTATGCCTGAAAGTGGTCCAATGGACAGATATTCCAATCTCCGCTGTTGAGCTTTGCAGGTCCTTCAGGGTTATCTTTGGTCTCTTTGTTGCCTCTCTGATTAATGCCCTTCTTGCCTGGCTCGTGAGTTTTGGTGGGTGGCCCTCTCTTGGCAGGTTTGTTGTGGTGCCATATTCTTTCCATTTTTTAATAATGGATTTAATGGTGCTCTGTGGGATGTTCAAAGTTTCTGATATGTTTTTATAACCCAACCCTGATCTGTACTTCTCCACAACTTTGTCCCTGACCTGTTTGGAGAGCTCCTTGGTCTTCAGTATGCCGCTTGCTTGGTGGTGCCCCTTGCTTAGTGGTGTTGCAGATTCTGGGGCCTTTCAGAACAGGTGTATATATACGTGACAGATCATGTGACACTTAGATTGCACACAGGTGGACTTTATTTAACTAATTATGTGACTTCTGAAGGTAATTGATTGCACCAGGTCTTATTTAGGGGCTTCATAGCAAAGGGGGTGAATACATATGCACCACCACTTTTCTGTTTGTTATTTTTTCATATTTTTTTAAACAAGTTTAAAAAAAAAAAATTCACTTCACCAATTTTGACAATTTTGTGTATGTCCATTACATGAAATCCAAATAAAAATCTATTGAAATTACAGGTTGTAATGCAACAAAATAGGAAAACGCCAAGGGGGATGGATACTTTTGCAAGGCACTGTATTATTGTTCCGATACACGTTGGCAAATGGATTAGTTATTGTCAACAGGGTTGTTGTCTCTATTAGTGTGTGGCGGACTGGGTAACACTTGGATTAACTGATTAAAGTTAACGTTAGAACCAACACAATAACTGCCTTATGGAAGCACTTATCTAAGCGAGAGGTATATAATATATTTCTATATAATCTATTTACGCTACCTTTTATGTTCTTGATCCTAATGATATAGACCTAGGTGTAAAACAGCCGAGGTGTTTGGAGTAAAAACAAAAGCTATGTGGGTGGAGAGAGGGTTGGTTTTACAGGTTTACTCGCTCTGGATTGTCAGTACTGCATGTATTCTTGGATATCGTGCCATGGCTGTGTCAGAGTCGATTGTAAGTTAAACTTAGGCAGCACACTACCCATAAAAGAATACATAAGACACATTTTTACTGGCAGTCATTAGTGGCCAATAGAATCTACGTTCCTTTTTCCTTCTTCCTTTTTTGTCGGAATAAAACGGGATTTAATGAGGACTACATGAAATATGTCTTGCATGTAATGGTCATAAAGAACTGGTCTTGCGATATATATATATGCTGTTCTCTCTTCATTTAAAAAAAAAAATTCTAACAATTGGATCCATTGAACTGAGCAGGCTGGGCTGATATGCATATAGCCTTGCTAGGACTTTCTAAATATGAGCACGCATTTATACGATTGTGCTATTATTATTTATATTAATAGGATCTATTATTGTTTTTATTATTATTTCTTTCTCCCAATCACAGCCGGATGTGATTCAGCCTGGATTCGAACCAGGGACTGTAGTGACATATCTATATCTATTTATTATGGCCATTGAAATGCTAGCTATTCAAATTAGATCCAACAAGAACATCAAGGGGTTAGAAATCCAGGGGATAAAAACAAAAGTATCAATGTATATTGATGACTCAAGTTTTTTCTTTAAGCCCGCAATTTGGTTCCCTGCACAGTCTCATTGAAGATCTTGATCACTTTTCTAGCCTCTCTGAACTAAAACCTAATTATGACAAGTGTACCATGTTAAGTATTGGATCATTAAAAGACACAGTGTTTACACTACCTTGTAGTTTACCATTAAAATGGACGGATGGTGAAGTAGACATACTAGGTATTCACACCTCAAAAACTATAAATAGAACATTTTCGATAGAAAGTTTGAAAAAAATACAGTACCCGTCAAAAGTTTGGACACACATACTCATTCAAGGGTTTTTCTTAATGTTCTACTATTTTCTACATTGACATCAAAACTATGAAATAACACATATGGAATCATGTAGTAACCAAACAAGTGTTAAACATATCAAAATATATTTTATATTTGAGATTCTTCAAAGTAGCCACCATTTGCCTTGATGACAGCTTTGCACTCTTGGCATTTTCTCAACGAGCTTCATCTGAAATGCTTTTCCAACAGTCTTGAAGGAGTTCCCACATACTGTATGTTGAGCACTTGTTGGCTGATTTTCTTTCACTCTGCTGTCCGACTTATCCCAAACCATGTCAATTTGTTTGAGGTCGGGGGATTGTGGAGGCCAGGTCATCTGATGCAGCACTCCATCACTCTCCTTCTTGGCAAAATAGGCCTTACACAGCCTGGAGGTGTGTTGGGTCATTGTCCTGTTGAAAAACAAATGATAGTCCCACTAAACCCAAGCCAGATGGGATGACGTATCGCTACAGAATACTGTGGTAGCCTTGCTGGTTAAGCATGCCTTGAATTCTAAATAAATCACAGACAGTGTGATTTTGGGCGTGTTCATAAATTCATTCTGGCCATCTACTCCGATTTCAGAGCACTCTCGTCTGAATGAGCAAGAGCAGAATAACTGATGAATTTACGAACGCTCAACACCCGTTGAATATGGCTGGTGTCAGTAAACATTGACAAGAAAGCGTAATTAAATTGTTGCTAGCAGCACAGTTACAGTCACCAATGCTCTGGATAACATGAAAATAACCAGCTCTGCTAGGGTGAGTAAAATGGTCAAAGTGGGGTGTTCTCTCATTTGTGTCTGGAAGTAGCTAGCAAGTTAGCCAATGTTAGCCAGTTAGCTTGTTTGCTTGACTGCCGTATTGAGGTCAGAACGTTCGGATCAACCCTACTCATTGGCCTCAGAGCGTCCAGTGTCATGACTGTCCTGTGAGGATCCAAACAGGTCAGATCAGCTTTGCAATAAATAACTTCAACCAGACCCCCTCTAACCCGCAGAGGGGGGGAGGAGGGAACTGGTGGGGGTTCCATCCTCCCCCCTTGAGTGTTCAAGGACAGAACACTCAGACATCCCTCTCCAAATTCACCCAAGGAATGTGCTTTGTTTTAAGAAGACTTTCCCAACGAAACTCTAACACATTCAAAAGCAACTATTGGGACAATATTTCTCACATAGAACATGGGGAATGGGCAGAGATGGTCTAATTAACACTAATGTCATATTGTGTGTTATTTTGTGATGTCATAAAAAATGTTATAAATAACTTGAAAAGTATACTGTAACGGCTTTCTTCCTGGGATGAAGGAGAGGACCAAAATGCAGCGCGGTTATTGTTCAACATGTTTAATACGACGATAAACGATGAACATTAACAAATAACAAAATAACAAACATGAAAGCCGAGACAGTCCTATCTGGTGCAGAACACAAACACAGAGACAGGAAACAACCACCCACAATCCCCAACACAAAACAAGCCACCTATATATGATTCTCAATCAGGGACAACGATTGACAGCTGRCTCTGATTGAGAACCATATTAGGCTGGACACAGAAACAGACGAACTAGACACACAACATAGAATTCCCACCCAGCTCACGTCCTGACCAACACTAAACAAGCAAAACACATAAGAACTCTGGTCAGGACGTTACATATACATAGTTTCCATTCTCTTAGTTGTGCACGCTAAATGAAAAATGATTGTGTTTTTGTTAAGACATGGGTGTGATTTTAGAAACTATAAGAGAAAATTGTTTCTATAATTGTGCACAGTAAGTAGTCACCGCCCCCTTGAGTGAGGTCAGAGAGCGTGTCAGCCTGACGGAACTGCCCCTTTTGAACGAACTGTATAAGATGATGGGTTAAGAACTAACACATTAGACCAGGAAGACGTAGAGCTGCAGCTCACATTTAAAGTGGTTTGAACTTTGAATCGAAAACACAAGGTAGAGAGGATAAAGTCACCTCCCAGACAGGACAGCTAATCAGCCGTACCAGTGACTAAGTAACGTATCTAGAAAAGCGAATAGAAGTGAAACCATTCTACTACTCTTTTCAAACCATCGTATTACGCTACTCTCATTACCCAACTGGGAAACATCAACACGGCTGGCTAGCCTATCTTCAAAGAAGCATCTTCCAGAGCGAATGGAAGTAGACTAAACTCTGTAGTTCTGTTCAGGACTACACGACAAGTCACCGGATACTGGACGACTGCAGAGGAGACAGGTGGGGACCCCTTTTGGACAATTCGACTGTTCAGAATGATGATATGATACAAGGTTATTATTAATAAGTTGACTGTTTATGGATGTGATTGGTAAAGACCTTTAGAGCTTAATTTGGGAGATGTTTACTCTTTAAAGAACTGCTCTCGTGGTGCCCCAGATCCTAATGAGTTAATTGTTACATGACAATGGTGACAATTAAACATATTTTAGTTGATTAGATAAATAACAGTCTTAAGAATAATTATAGTAAAGTCATGACACCAGTGTGTGCTCTGAATGCTCTGAGAGCGAAACGCTCTGAATTTATGAACGGACAATCTGACAGCACATTTGCAGTCACCAATGCGCTGAACAAAATAACAGCCTAACCAGGTCTGCTAGGGCGAGTAATGCTCAGTGAGCTGTTCTCTCATTTGTGTCTGGCAGTGACTAGCAAGTTATATTGGGTGCCTGACTGCTGTTGTTAGTACAGAACGTTCGGATCAACCCTTAAAAATATGGGTGGAGCTAAAGCTTAAGAGTGTGTGCATTGTCCCCCCTCCCACCCCCTCTTTTACGCTGCTGCTACTCTCTGGTTATTATCTATACATAGTCACTTTAACATGTATATATTACCTCAATTACCTTGACTAACCTGTGCCCCCGCACATTGACTCTGTACCGGTACCCCCTGTATATAGCCTCTCTACTGTTTGTTACTTGAACTCTGTGAAGCATTTTTTGGGGCTGCAATTTCTGAGGCTGGTAAGTCTAATGAACTTATCCTCTGTAGCAGAGGTAACTCTGGGTCTTCCTTTCCTATGGCGGTCCTCATGAGAGCCAGTTTCATCATAGCACGTCATGGTTTTTGCGACTGCACTTGAAGAAACTTTCAAAGTTTAAGAAATGTTCCAAATTGACTGACCTTCATGTCTTAAAATAATGATGGACTGTCATTGCTCTTTGCTTATTTGAGCTGTTCTTGCAAAATATATTTAGGCAGTTAGGTTTGGGTCTGTCGTTTTAGGCGGAAATTGAGATGAAGGGTCCTATCCTCAAGAAGATTTGAAAGGTGACAGGCCAGCGAATCCAACAGTTGTGGTTTCATCTCGGTGTGATATTTTCAGCCAGATTTAGAACTCTCAACATGAAAAAATACTAAATAGTTTCTTAGAATTAAAACAAGACCACTTTCTCTTGGTCATAGACAGACAAAATATTGCAGTGCTTAAAGCTGAAGCTGTATTGAGTCTGCACATATTTGAATGGTGTCTGCGCCGCTTATTGCACGGTTAGAAGAAAGTCTCTGGGCTCAGTTATATGGAAGTGTCAAAATTGTACTGTCACTAAGTATGATCATATTTATTTTACAGTTATAGGAAAACGTTTATAATTTGATTGCTACTATATTTAGAAAGTATTTCAGTCATTTCAAGCCCTATTGCCACACTTTTGTTGAATATATATTCATCATATTTGTACTATGTACTTGAGTTTCTGTCATCAGAGTACACCTCAGGAATTTAGAAATATTTTTACCAGAAAGGTGAGTTCCAGACCTTTCTAAAACTATGCAATATTACCAGTTATTGTTTAAGGCCATCTCATGAAAAATAATTACATTTGGGTATGTCTATTTAGGGGGAAATCTAAATGTTGCCTTAACATACTAAGGCAACCAACATCACCCAAAAGTTTAAGCCAGCAGCATATGCAGGATGTTTATCGATATTCCTGTAACCATTTTATTGGGCTTGTCATTTAAGATATTGGAACAACTTCCCTGAAACATAACTTTGTCAGATTTAAGTGATTGAGCTTATGCATTCTCTCCACTGCTTAGTATTCTAGACCTTACATAATAATCATAAAACAAGCTTAAATCCTCTTGCAATTTGAAAAATAGGCCTGGATGGCAAGCTACAGGTAGATGGGGTGCTGGGTATTGCTGGGTTGTCATGGCGACCAGCTCTGATTTCTGGAGTGTTCCTGTGTAGGAAACATATTGATTCTTTATTGGAGATGACATGGCATTCCCCCACCATGTAACATCCTATCAATGTACCGCTGGAAGCCAGAAAGCAACATGCTGCTCAGTGACACATTTGAAATGGTGGCAACTCAAAAACGGGACACCTGTCAGGCCTGGCTGAATGTTTCTCAATGTTTTGTAGCCGGTATAATCCATATCTAATGCAGCATCCAGTTTCCCATGCAATTGAGGAGTCCTAGAGAAAGAAAAAACAATATTACAACCAGCAAACATAATTTCAAATTCCACCATTCCATCAATGTGGTCTGTTTCAGATGTATCATGGGTCACCTTTGAGCCCAAGATGTGTCCAATATGCAGTGGTGATTTTAGCATGTAATCTTGGTGGGGGAAAAAAACATATATATTTTTTTTTAGATGCATGCCAGCAAAGCCACAACACAACACTCAACAATACAATAATTGCACTATAACGGTGACAAACGGTGCCCATAAACATAATGAAGCAGCATTAGACATTTTTGGACTCACGGTTGTTGTGATGTGTTTGAACAGGAAAGTGACGCGGCAGTCCTTCGTGGGCAAATTTTGTCATCAAAGAGAAAGATTCCGGATTTACAATTCCAAGTTGAATGACTGTTCAAAACGTATTTTCCCAGTTGCAATGCTTGCAGTTAGCCAATGTCACCAATTCCTTACAAACCACTCATTGTTGAATTTGTGATCTCCAAATTGTTGTTTAATGTTAATGTCCAATGGCCGATGAGCACCGATACGTTTTATCTATATTTTCTCTTCATTATTTCTCTTCATATGACAAGATTCATGAATCATGATGATGACTGCTAGCTAAGATTGTGAAAATAAGATATTGACATGATCAGTCCAATCATGGCCACTGTACATATAACGTGATTGACATCGTTTCTGTGGCCAATGACCTTGAGCCTTCTTGGAAGGGCACTTCTAATCTAAGTCGATGGCAGGACACAGGAGGGCTCACATTCTTGATGTCCCCCCTTACTAAATGTGGGTGATGTAGTGTCCCATGAGTGACAGAACACTGAGCCAATCACGGTGCAATGCTGAGCCAATCACGGTCCAATGCTCCTATTTTCTGCTGGCCTAGCCCCAACACCACAGAAAGCACTGAGCTGGGCTGAAACACTTGCATTTTGGATCTGCCTGTTTGTATGCGGCTTTATTAACTCAATTATATATATATATTTTTAACATTGTTTGCAAACTGATGTGACACATATTAATGCCAAACTAACATGCAAAACAGACAAGCCCCACCCCCCCAAAAAAATTATATATACACAGTTGAATTCATGTAGTTGAAGTCACGCCTTAGACAAATACAATAAAACGGAGTTTTTCACAATTCCTGACGTTGTTTAATCCGAGTAAGAATTCATGGTCTTAGGTCAGTTAGGATCACCACTTTATTTTAAGAATGTGAAATGTCAGAATAATGGTAGAGAGAATGATTTATTTCAGCTTTTATTTCTTTCATCACATTCCCAGTGGGTCAGAGGTTTACATACTGTCACGCCCTGACCATAGTTTGCTTTGTATGTTTAGTTGTTTTGTTTGGTCAGGGTGTGATCTGAGTGGGCATTCTATGTTGTATGTCTAGTTTGTCTGTTTCTGTGTTTGGCCTGATATGGTTCTCAATCAGAGGCAGGTGTTAGTCGTTGTCTCTGATTGGCAACCATATTTAGGTAGCCTGTTTTGTCATTGTGGGTTGTGGGTGACTGTCTATGTGTAGTGTTTGGTGTTCAGCACTATTTTCTATACAGCGGCACGTTCGTTTTGTTGTTTTGTAAAGTTTGGTTAAGTGTTCTTCGTTATAATAAATAGAAGATGTATTCATCTCACGCTGCGCCTTGGTCCTCCTCTCTTTCTCCCGAAGACGATCGTGACACATACACTCAATTAGAATTTGGTAGCATTGCTTTTAAATTGTTTAACTTGGGTCAAACGTTTCGGGTAGCCTTCCACAAGCTTCCCACAACACGTTGGTTGAATTTTGGCCCATTCCTCCTGACAGAGCTGGTGCAACTGAGTCAGGTTTGTAGGCCTCCTTGCTCGCACACACTTTTTCAGTTCTGTTCACAAGTTTTCTATAGGATTGAGGTCAGGGCTTTGTGATGGCCACTCCAATAACTTGACTGTGTTGTCCTTAAGCCATTTTGCCACAACTTTGGAAGTATGCTTGGGGTCATTGTTCATTTGGAAGACCCATTTGCGACCAAGCTTCAACTTCCTGAATGATGTCTTGAGATGTTGCTTCAATATATCCACATAACTTTCCATCCGCATGATGCCATCTATTTTGTGAAGTGCACCAGTCCCTCCTGCAGCAAAGCACCCCCACAACATGATGCTGCCACCCCTGTGCTTCACGGTTGGGATGGTGTTCTTCGGCTTGCAAGCATCCCCCTTTTTCCTCCAAACATGACGATGGTCATTATGGCCAAACTGTTCTGTTTTTGTTTCATCAGACCAGAGGACATTTCTCCAAAAAGTATGATCTATGTCCCCATGTGCACTTGCAAACCGTAGTCTGGCTTTTTTATGGCAGTTTTGGAGCAGTGGCTTCTTCCTTGCTGAGTGGCTTTTCAGGTTATGTCGATATAGGACTCGTTTTACTGTGGATATAGATACTTTTGTGCCTGTTTCCTCTAGCATCTTCACAAGGTCCTTTGCTGTTGTCCTGGGATTGATTTGCACTTTTTGCACCAAAGTACGTTCATCTCTAGGAGACAACGCGTCTCCTTCCTGAGCGGTATGATGGCTGCGTGGTCCCGTGGTGTTTATACTTGTGTACTATTGTTTGTACAGATGAACGTGGTACCTTCAGGCGTTTGGAAATTGCTCCCAAGGATGAACCAGACTTGTGGAGGTCTGCAATTAGGCCTTGGCTGATTCTTTGGATTTTCCCATGATGTCAAGCAAAGAGGCACTGAGTTTGAAGGTAGGCCTTGAAATACATCCACAGGTACACCTCCAATTGACTCAAATGATGTCAATTAGCCTATCAGAAGCTTCTAAATCCAAGAAATCATTTTCTGGAATTTTCCAAGCTGTTTAAAGGCACAGTCAACTTAGTGTATGTAAACTTCTGACCCACTGGCATTGTGATACAGTGAATTATAAGTGAAATAATCTGTCTGTAAACAATTGTCCGAAAAATGACTTGTGTCATGCACAAAGTAGATGTCCTAACCAACTTGCCAAAACTATAGTTTGTTAATGAACAAGAAATTTGTGGAGTGGTTGAAAAACTAGTTTTAATGACTGCAACCTAAGTGTATGTAAACTTCCGACTTCAACTGTATATATATATATACATATATATATATATATATATATTTTTTTTTTTAAATGTGGGGCTCAAAACAGGTGGGGCTCTTGCTATTGTATGATCCTGAATAAGCTACTCATCTGAATAAATTAAAGAGATTGAACGGGATCTTAAAACACTTTCAAATTTGTATGTATGTATTGGAATTCCTAACATATTACACAAATTGCAGGAACATCTTTTTTTCATTTGCAAGATGTAACATATCATACAAAATGGATATAGTTGTGCACAATTTTCGGGGACCCATTTTTGCTCGTGAGTTCTACTTCAATAACTACTGGCTGAAATTTGACAAAACCTATGTAGCATGACTTTGTGATTCATCAGCCAAACAATAAAAAACAATAGTGACTTGAAGACTATAAAATACATTTACAGTTTTTTATTCAATGACACAATTTATTAAGGCCATAATGTGAATTATTCTCAACAAAAACCCAAATCCTATTGAGAGCATTGTTACCGTCCCATTTGCATGAATTGAACAGTATGTAAAGCACAAATCTAGACAGGTTGGTATGGTTTCAATTAGAGATGACCATTGGAAAGTGGCAAACAAAAGAAAGTCATGATGAAATGTCAAATCATTGATTTAAGGTTATTTCATACATGTATAATTGTACATTCATAAATTTATGTATTGATGTGTTATAGCACACGAGATGGAGTTTGCAAAAGAAATGCCCATAGGATTGAGAAGGTTTTTGGAAAGCCTTTCCATCTACCAAAAGAAGGTTAGGGTTATCATTAGCATTGCTATATTTTGCCTGTTCCATAATTGTTTGAAGCCTGGATGTTTTACTTCATATTATGAGGCATGTCTTATCTTGCTTCAAAGTAGACTACAGCCAAAATCCCACCATAGAAACATGGAGGCAATTATCTTTCAACTTTCTTTTATTGTCTAGCAGCCAAAGGCATTACCCTAGTCACCATTTGCAAACAATGATAGTTGCATCTTTAAATCCCCCCTTTCTACATTTCTAATGGATATTTCCATCCCTGTCCATGAAACCGCTCGCATGTGTGGTGAGCATTTTAGAACAGTGTTTTCTTGCTAATTGCATTTTGAAACATTTACATGTGGGCCTAAGGCAGTGTACATTGCTGTGCCTAAAATGTGAAGAAGTATAGTTTATCAACATTTTAAGCTAAACATTGTGATCTGTTCAATCAGCCTTATTACATGATATGTCATATACCTCCACTACTTTGATAAGCATCAGTGTTGATTAAGAATTTAGCATATGCAATGCCCAGTCAAAAATAAGTGGGTATATGGCATATACCTGCGTATACCCTCCACTACACCATATTCTTTATATGTCTGGGGCTGCTGGTGAACCATGATGTGCAGACATAATCAAAGTGACACTGGACTAGCGCACTTGCTAGAGTCGTTAGGGTGTCAATGTCAAGCCATTTTGAGGATGCTGTAAAATTTTGGACAAACCTACAGACTTTTCAAGAAGCCTCAGATTAAAACATTGTGACTGGTTGTGTTTATGCCACATATAACAGGTAATACATTTTTTAAGTTAAATGACACATATTTAGGCTATTGAAGCGTTAGGTTCTAGGTTCACGAGGAATAGCTGTTCGGATTGGAGAGGAGACATTTACATGTATTCTTTTTTACATTTTAGTAATTTAGCAGGCACTCTTATCCAGAGCGACTTACAGTAGTGAGTGCATACATTTTCATACTTCGGAACGTGAGGAAACACATGGTGGAGAAACGAAACAAGTAATGGTTTTATTTGATTAACGGTTATGGCCTGGTGTAGGATTAGATAGGGTTAAGATTATTATATTATTTAATAGATTTGTATTTGGCTGATCAGGTTGTGGAATGGAGCGGAGGAAGAAGAAGAGGCGGAAGAGCAGGATCAGAAATGTTCGACTCTTGAGTGTAGATTTGAGGATCTTGTTTCTCCGGGTAAGTGATCATGGAGTTAGTGAAATGGAGTTTGAGGGAGTTGAAGGGAATGCGGAAGAGGCAGTGTTTGTGAGGGAAAGGGAAAAAAATCCAGAGCCTCGCACCAATGGGCATGATAAAGACGAGTCTGGTCCGGTAGGAGTGAGATTATATGAGAGGGTGGACCCCTGACTTTTTGCGGATCCATATGTGGTTTCAGGGTGGGTGGAGACATAGTTGGGTGCTGTTGAATCGGTGAAGGTAACCCGAGTTGGTCCTGTAATGTTTCTTCCACCCAGTGGGAGCGGGCACTTCGTGCGACGCAACTTGGGTCAAGATCTATATATTGCTTTCAAGATCTGCATCTTGCAGCAGAGTAACTTTAAAACGTGTGATTTCTTGGGTAGCGATAAGTGTCGAGGGGGAGCAATTGAAGTTGAAGATTCCTGGTGTTTGTGACGCCTGCCATTTGCTGTGACGCAGACCCATGGGGCGATTGTGGGGAAACAAAGGTGACACAGTCTGTTCTATTGAGTTTTGAATTAGAGGCTTTACCTGATAAAGTTATGTTAGGATATATGAGTTATCCTGTAAGAGCTTTTGTGTCAAATCCACTGCGATGTTTCAGGTGCCACATTTACGGTCCTGTCACAGCAGTGTGTAGGAGGTAGATTCCAAGATGTGGGAAGTGTGCAGGAGGGCAAGGGACAGAGGAATTTGTAGTTTCCGTGGAAAAAGTTGTCAACTCTAGGGGTTCCCATGTTGCTGGGGATCGGAAGTGTCCAGTGCGAGAGAAGCAGGTTGACGTGGCCAGGGTCAGGAAAATGTTGTATGTTGAGGCATTGAAGATAGTAGAGGAACATGGGTCAAGGGGGAGGGATCCTGAGTGTATCCCTGTGAATAGTTTAACTGTGCCAGCACAGAGGGATAGGCCAACGAGTGATATATGCTTCAGTATGGTTAGTTTCTTAGCATTCATAGCAATGGTTATCAACTGTACTGCAGAAATGGAACGTAAATTACAGAAAATAGATGTGGTGGCAGCTGCGGAGAGGTACTGGGTGTACCAAATCTAACTTCAGAAGAGTTACAGGGTGTGTTGAGTGGTGGTGTCCCGTCCTCCCAGGCCATTGGCATGGTGTAGGAGCAAATACGATCAAAGTAATGGAATGAGGTGGTGGGTTTAAATGAGTGTAGGATTAGTCGGAAGGGTGATTTTATTTCCCTTTTTTGTTTTACAAAGTGTAATGGATTTACACTCCAATTCAGTTGGTGACAGTAATGCACCTTGTGATCGCCAACCACCATTTAAAAAACACAAAAGAAGAAGAGGAAGAGGAAGAGGAAGAAGAAGAAGAAGAAGAAGAAGAAGAAGAAGAAGAGAAATTGGGCTGCCGGGAGCATATGTGGCCACATTATTACAGGACAACTTGAGAGAATGATGATCCGCAACAGACAGCACATCTCAGTATCAGTAAAAATACATCCAGACTGGCCTGCTACCGTGCTTTTCTAGACCTTATAAACTGTCGAGTAGACCTACAACTGATCCAAATGGAATGAAACAGTCAAATCACAGGGTTTTTGCGCCATTATTCAAATGCCAGAATAGAAATGTGTACTCCCGTGAAAACAATAAAGCAATTATTAGGCTAGTCTACGTAGGATAATTATATTGTCCTTAAACAAAAACTGGTTTCATAGACTAGACATAACATAGTAAACGTAAATCCTGGGATACTCAAATTAATATGATATGTTATGTTTGGTATGGTTACATAGGATAGAAGGTCACTTAGGGCAAAAACTAAAGGAGGGTGGTTTGTGGGGGTGGATTGGTCGGTGTAAAACATGAACGACTAGCTACCCAAAGGTTGCGTGTCCAAATCTCATCACGGACAACTTTAGCATTTTAGCTAATTTGCAACTACTTACTACTTTTTAGGTACTTTGCAAATACTTAGCATGTTAGCTATGCTATGCGGACAACACACAGCTGAAAGGAACATGGCGAAGCCCCAAAATTGCCCTCCCTGGAAGCCTGTGTTTCAGATATATGGAAGTGGATGGCGGCAAATGTTCTACTTTTAAACTCTGACAAAACAGAGATGCTAGTTCTAGTTAGTGCTAAACACAGGTGCTAGAATCTTGACTAGAACCCCCCAAAATTATCATATTACTCCAGTGCTAGACTCTCTACACTGGCTTCCTGTTAAGGCAAGGGCTGATTTCAAGGTTTTACTGCTAACCTACAAAGCATTACATGGGCTTGCTCCTACCTATCTTTCCGATTTGGTCCTGCCGCACATACCTACACGTACGCTAAAATCACAAGACGCAGGCCTCCTTACTGTCCCTAGAATTTCTAAGAAAACAGCTGGAGGCAGGGCTTTCTCCTATAGAGCTAAATTTTTATGGAATGGTCTGCTTATCCATGTGAGAGACGCAGACTCGGTCTCGACCTTTAAGTCTTTACTGAAGACTCATCTCTTCAGTAGGTCCTATGATTGAGTGTAGTCTGGCCCAGGAGTGTGAAGGTGAACGGAAAGGCTCTGGAGCAACGAACTGCCCTTGCTGTCTCTGCTTGGCAGGTTCCCCTCTCTCCACTGGGATTCTCTGCCTCAAACCCTATTACAGGGGCTGAGTCACTGGCCTACTGGTGCTCTTCCATGCCGTCCCTAGGAGGGGTGCGTCACTTGAGTAGATTGAGTCACTGACGTGATCTTCCTGTCCGGGTTGGCACCCCACCTTGGGTTTGTGCCGTGGGGGAGATCTTAGTGAGCTATACTCGACCTTGTCTCAGGATGGTAAGTTAGTGGTTGAAGATATCCCTCTAGTGGTTTGGGGGCTTTGCTTTGGCAAAGTGGGTGGGGTTATATACTGCCTGTTTGGCCCTGTCCGGGGGTGTCGCCGGACAGGACCTCAGTGTCTCCTGACCCCTCCTGTCTTTGCCTCCAGTATTTATGCTGCAATAGTTTATGTGTCGGGGGGCTAGGGTCAGTCTATTATATCTGAAGTATTTCTCCTGTCTTATCCGGTGTCCTGTTAGAAGTTAAGTATGCTTTCTCTAATTCTCTCTCTCTCTCTCTCTCCTTTCTTTCTTTCTTTCTTTCTTTCTCTCTTTCTTTCTTTCTTTCTCTCTCTCGGAGAACCTGAGCCCTAAGACCACTAAGATGACTCCTTGCTGTCCCCAATCCACCTGGTCGTGCTGCTGCTCCAGTTTCAACTGTTCTGCCTGCGGCTATGGAACCCTGACCTGTTCACCAGACATGCTACCTGTCCCAGACCTGCTGTTTTCAACTCTCTAGAGACAGCAGGGGTAGAGATCCTCTGAATGATCGGCTATGAAAAGCCAACTGACATTTACTCCTGAGGTGCTGACCTGTTGCACCCTCTACAACCACTTGTGATTATTATTATTTGACCCTGCTGGTCATCTATGAACATTTGAACATCTTGGCCATGTTCTGTTATCATCTCCACCCGGCACAGCCAGAAGAGGACTGGCCAACGCTCATAGCCTGGTTCCTCTCTAGGTTTCTTCCTAGGTTCTGGCCTTTCTAGGGAGTTTTTCCTAGCCACTGTGCTTCTACATCTGCATTGCTTGCTGTTTGGGGTGTTAGGCTGGGTTTCTGTACAGCACTTTGTGACATCAGCTGATGTAAGAAGGGCTTTATAAATACATTTGATTGATTGGTTGATAGCTAAACCTTCCCCTAACCTTAACCCTTAACCATTTTAGCTAACCCTTCCCCTAACCCTAACCCTTTAACCTAACTCCTAATCTTAACACTTAACCCCTAGTGCTAGCTAAGGTTAGCATTAGCCACCTAGCTAACGTTAGCCACAATCAATTTGAATTCGTAACATTGCATGCGTTTGGCAAATTCGTAACATATTGTATATTTTGCAAATTGTTGACATATTGCACGAATTGTACTTTGTAACATATCATAAGAAAGAATTGTAATTCATAACATATCATACTAAATCGAGTGTCTAGGATTTACTTACAAAGTAATATGAAATGCTCTGTGACCACGTTGTTAAACACGATCAATAGGGAAGCGTTTTGAATTGCCATGTGTCTCACGACTTCACAGTTCTTTCATGCGCAATAACGCACCTGGCTTCTCCGCTGCCTATCAGCTATTCCTATTTGTATTGACAATTGATGCATCTTTGAATGCTTTTATGTGTGGTATGATTGCTAGTTAGCCCATTGCAGATCTGGACCTATGATCCACCTGCTACTATTGTCACTATGAATGGTGTATAGAGGGCAGGATAGACAAGACTGGTAGACTATATTGGCCTGTGGTATAGTAAAAGTTACCGTGTTGTAAAGCGTAGTGCATGAGGGAAGTACCAAAACACCTTGATACGGGGGAGGTGCATGCAAGCAGATGACAAAATGTGTCTAGAATAGAAGAAATATGTTTGAAATGTGTTGCCTGCACCGAAGGACATCATCACACAGAGGTTTCTTAGGAATAAGAGAGCACTAACTACAGTTACTTTACTTGTATGCAATCACATGTCTCGGCGTATGTTCAGATTGTACAATCCTACCACTTTCAACCTGGGCCCCCATTTTGTATGTACTGTGTAACATGCACATTTCTCTGGAGATGGTTTAATCATCCACCCAGTCGTTGTGTTCATCAAAGTCACTGTGTGGAGTGCTGCTGCCATTTCTCCTGTCACGCTGAGTTAATGATACCAAACAGGATAGACACAAATCAGCTCCTGAAGGAAATCCAACATGGCAACAACTTTTTTGATTGCACTGCACTGCACTGCTTTGGTAGTGCAGCACTTTCTGATCATCAAACCTACAACACGAATAAGTCCAAGATACCCCAAAATAAAGCGAGATGAGTAGCGATATAGCTAGTTATATTTCCATGCAGTAAATTATATTTTGGTTGGAAATTCCTCTGAGACTATAGAAGGTTTACCTTTAAACCTGCTGAACATGTTGGCAGTAGTGTTCCACAAACACAGCAGACATTGAGATGGAAACTAGGAAGTATGCATATTTAGTTATAGATACCTTTGGGTGGTATTTGTTGATACTTTACTGTATACACAGATAGACCACCTACCCTTTTGCCCTCCTATGAGAAAAATGCCCTTTCAGATTGGTGGCATTTTTTTTTTTTTATATCATGTTTAGTTTATTTTCTCTCTTGGTATTTAAATGAATTGCCATCAAACTAGCTAATTTCTCATTTTTTTTTATCTTTGAAAATGTCCTCTCCCTGCTTCTTAATTGATGTATTTCATAATATTCCACAAATTCTTCTCCAGTCATTACCACGAGCCCATCCTCCCCAATTAAGGTGCCACCAACCTCCTGTGATGTCATCTCACGTCAGGAACAAGGAATGCTTCAATTCAACAGTTTGTTAGTAGGTCTAAAAGGCAGATGTCAGCAGCAGAATATAGTCCAATCACAAGACTAGTAAGATTTTTTCAAAAGCATAGCTAACTAGCTGGTTGATATCATCTACATTCACTATGATCAGCTGATAGCCCACCCCGCTTTGCCCTCTCTTTGAGCAGTAGGCTATAAGCTTGCTTACAGTGGGGGGAGTGTGATTGCATAAAATAACACCTATGCAAAATATATACAGTACCAGTCAAAATTTAGGACACACCTACTCATTCAAGGGTTTTTCTTTATTTTTCCTATTTTCTACATTGTAGAATAATAGTGAAGAGATCAAAACTATGAAATAAAACATATGGAATCATGTAGTAACCAAAAAAGTGTTAAAAAATCTAAATATATTTTAGATTCTTCAAAGTAGCCACCATTTGCCTTGACAGCTTTGCACACTCTTGGCATTCTCTCAATCAGCTTCACCTTGAATGCTTTTCCATCAGTCTTGAAGGAGTTCCCACATAAGCTGTTGGCTGCTTTTCCTTCTGCGGTCCTACGTATCCCAAATCATCTCAATTGGGTTGAGGTAGGCTGATTGCGGAGGCCAGGTCATCTGATGCAGCACTCCATCCTTCTCCTTGTTGGTCAAATTTGGACTCATCTGACCAAAGCACAGATTTCCACCGGTCTAATGTCCATTGCTCGTGTTTCTTGGCCCAAGCAAGTCTCTTCTTTTTGGTGTCCTTTAGTAGTGGTTTCTTTGCAGCAATTCGACCATGAAGGCCTGATTCAGACAGTCTCCTCTGAACAGTTGATGTTGAGATGTGTCTGTTACTTGACCTCTGTGAAGGATTTATTTGGGCTGCAATTTCTGAGGCTGGTAACTTTAATGAACTTATCCTCTGCAGCAGAGGTAACTCTGGGTCTTCCTTTCCTGTGGCGGTTGTCATGACTTCCGCCGAAGTTGGTCCCTCTCCTTGTTCGGCAGTCGACCTCACCGGTTTTCTAGCAGCCACCGATCCACTTTTCATTTTCCATTTGTTTTGTTTTCATTGTACATACCTGGTTTCCATTCCCATAATTATATGTTCCTTATTTAACCCTCTGGTTCCCCCATGGTTTTGTTCGTTGTAAGTTGGTCTGTATTTGTGAGCTTGATTATTTTCCTTCTTGGAATATTTGTTGTTTTGAGTAAAGTTACGTGAATTACTCATCTCTGTGTCCTGCGCCTGACTCCGCCTTACCTGCTACACCTAGACGCCTTACAGCGGTCCTCATGAGAGCCAGTTTCATTATAGTGCGTCATGGTTTTTGAGACTGCACTTGAACTTTCAAAGTTCTTGAAATTTTCCAACTTGACTGACCTTCAGGTCTTAAAGTAATGATGGACTCATTTCTCTTTGCTTTTTTGAGCTGTTCTTGCCATAATATGGACTTGGTCTTTTACCAAATAGGGCTATCTTCTGTTTACCACCCAGACCTTGTCACAACTGATTGGCTCAAAAGCAAACAGTCTTTAATTAAAATGCATTCCAGGTGACTACTTCATGAAGCTGGTTGAGAGAATGCCAAAAGTGTGCAAAGCTGTCAAGCAAAGGGTGGCTACCTTGAATAATCTAAAATCCCAAATATATTTTGGTGGTATTATGTCATAGTTTTGATGTCTTCACTATCATTCTACAGTGTAGAAAATTAAAACGACACAGGAGGCAGATGGTTCGAGTCTGATATTTATTAATAGACAAGCGGCAGGCAAGAGGCAGGTCGAGGACAGGCAGAAGTTCAGAGTCAGATGGGTACAGGACTGGAGGCAGGCTCAAGGTCAGGGTAGGCAGAAAAGGTTGGAACCGGGAGGACTAGAAAACAGGGATTAGAAAAACAGGAGTACGGAAAAACACGCTGGTAGGCTTGAAAAGACAAACTAGTTTTGTCCCATGGAATAAATGTGGATATTAATATTTTTCCTCATAATCCTGGACTATCGAACCACCATTTTATTACGTTTGCAATATCAACAAGTAATCTGCTCAGACCCCAACCAAGGATCATCAAAAGCCGTGCTATAAATTCTCAGTTAACCACCTAACTGAGGAACTCAATTTAACCTTGCGCAACACCCTAGATGCAGTCGCACCCCTAAAAAAAAGCATTTGTCATAAGAAACTAACTCCCTAGTATACAGAAAATACTCGAGCTCTGAAGCAAGCTTCCAGAAAATTGTAACGGAAATGGCGCTACACCAAACTGGAAGTCTTCCGACTAGCTTGGAAAGACAGTACCATGCAGTATCGAAGAGCCCTCACTGCTGCTCGATCATCTTATTTTTCCAACTTAATTGAGGAAAAGAACAATCCAAAATGTATTTTTGATACTGTCGCAAAGCTAACTAAAAAGCAGCATTCTCCAAGAGAGGATGGCTTTCACTTCAGCAGTGATAAATTCATGAACTTCTTTGAGGAAAAGATCATGATCATTAGAAAGCAAATTACGTACTCCTCTTTAAATCTGCGTATTCCTCCAAAGCTCAGTTGTCCTGAGTCTGCACAACTCTGCCAGGACCTAGGATCAAGGGAGAGACTCAGGTTTTTCATACTATATCTCTTGACACACTGATGAAAATAATCATGGCCTCTAAACCTTCAAGCTGCATACTGGACCCAATTCCAACTAAACTACTGAAAGAGCTGCTTCCTGTGCTTGGCCCTCCTATGTTGAACATAATAAACGGCTCTCTATCCACCAGATGTGTACCAAACTCACTAAAAGTGGCAGTAATAAAGCCTCTTGAAAAAGCCAAACCTTGACCCAGAAAATATTAAAAAACTATCGGCCTATATCGAATTTCCCATTCCTCTCAAAACATTTTGAAAAAGCTGAAGACAAACAATGAATACGAAACGCTTCAGTCTGGTTTTAGACCCCATCATAGCACTGACTGCACTTGTGAAGGTGGTAAATTACCTTTAAATGGTGTCAGACCGAGGCTCTGCATCTGTCCTCATGCTCCTAGACCTTAGTGCTGCTTTTGATACCATCGATTACCACATTACCATTTACTGTATTTACCAAATAAAAAAAACACTTTTATATGGTATTGTCTTCATATTGAAAATACATGAAAATACATTCCATCCATGATGGGTAGGTGTCATATATTCACACTTTGGATATGGTGAAAATAACATTTCTGCTTTTAACAGAGCAGAGGTACCATTTTGTTACTGCTCTTATTTGATGTATCCATAAAAGCACCAAACAAGAGGACTGAGGCAATTTATGACTCACCTAGTGTGCTCAAATCATTTGCCTGGAGTGATGACTATGATTCCGATAGTGTTAACTTGTTGTGGGGGCTATGGTGTTTTCTCGTCAAAACAAATGTTAACGTTTTCAATGTGGGGACATGGTTGAGCAAACAGCCTTACAGATAGGTGTATTATTTATGCATGTCCAATTCACAGACAACACTAGGGACACTTTCATTCTGTTTACGCTTTTTATGGATTACTAGGCTTGAAGGTCTGGTTAAATTTGATTGGAGGTATATGTTAAACATTGAGTGAAGTCATAAATACCCGAGTGTAACTCAATACACTCAAAAATGGTTCCACATGCTTTGTTTAGCTAAATCTTAATTTGGCTCTGGTTTGTGTAAATTGTTTATTAGGAGTTGTGTAAATTGTTGATTTTCTACGATTCTCTGTTTTGTATAACACTGTAAATTGTGTATCAGCTAAAGTATTATCAAGCCTGGCAAAGCAAGACAATAATAAACCTTATGAATTATTAATGCCATGCTAATGTGAATTTCACAAATCCCTATGTAATTGCACTTAATGATACAAAGCTGAAATGAGGCTCCAACAACTCAATTTGGAAAGTAAAAGCAACACTGTAATTATTTCTATCTTGATTACTGACAAAATAGAACAAACATTAGTACCTTCCATTTTGGCATAATCTAAAGAAGAGAATAAAAAGAGAAAAAAAGACACCGCAATGTTCACTTTCCATAATAATTGTGGGACCTCTCTCTGTAATATTCTGCAAATAGTCTGCTCTGACAGGCGAGAAGTCAGAGGCCATGCCAGGAGTTGTATAGGAGAAAGCAGCAGGTATAGTCTCGGGTCAGAGGTGAGGGAGCAGCTGCTAGTGTAGCAGTGACAGGCTTGGATGCAGGGTCAGTATGTTGCCATTTGGAGCACTCCTCTGTTAGAAAGGAAGACAAGGTGGAGAAAGAGTCACAGAGAAGGTTGCAAGAACACCCCTGAAAGGCTAGGTGAAGAAAAACAAAGTTCATTCTTTCTTGCCCTTGTGCTCTGATAAATGTATCTACTTTTACTTCAACTGCACTCAAGTTGAATAATAAGGTGTAGGTATGGAAAGGAAAGGGGGACACCTAGTCAGTTGTACAACTGAATGCATTCAACTGAACTGTGTCTTCCGCAAACATAAAAAGCCTAATGTGCAAAGAATGTTTACGTTGTGTTTATATGTGCAGTGTTTATTGGTTTATCCCAAATCTGCAATCTTAGATATCTTGTCTCCCTCTTTTTAAATCCTGCATTAGCGTAAAAATGTAAGCTACTAGCTGCTGAACAGTGTCGTGTCTTAACTATCATTAAATGTGAAGACTTATTTTACAAAATCAATTCTGTATGTGTAATTATTATTACGTGATTAAACTAATCATGTAAACGTTAATTAACTAGGAAGTCGGGAACCACAGGAAAATGTTTATAGAGTCTCTATTTCCCGAATTGACTCTTTAGATATTTTCAGTTTTACTGAACGTCGCAAACCCTTGGATATCTGCACGAACCCTAGCCTAAAGGATGAATCAGCGATATACAAATTGGGTTAATTATTTATTTACTAACTAACTAAATAATCACAGAAACACATAATAAACAAACAGTAGATATTGGTTACTAACACAATGCATTGATAAGTCCCTAGTTGGCTAAACCGGTATGACGGCTTAGTAGACAAAGGAAAGGGGGTGTGGACCGCTCAAGAGAGGGAAACTCATAGCTGATAATTACACTCATAGAAATTGCTAATACTTTACATGAACGAGCGCTCATTCTAAAATATATTGTAATTTACATATTTACGAGTGTATGTCTTGTTGTCTCTCTCTGTGGTCGCCGGTCCATCTGCTGGCGAGTCAATCGACAGAAAGTCTCAAGGTTGTGTTCATAATCCATACGTCAGGCGTACCCATGGTTGTATTATAGAATATATGTTTCAGCGGTTATCGGTATTCTTGTCCTAGGCTTCGTACATTTCCGGCTGCCGACTGGTCGTTCGAGGGACTACAATTTCTTACTTCTGTAGTGAATCGATAGTCTCAGAGTTGACCATTTCCAGCCGTGTAGCCAATGCTCCACGTGGTATGGTCTTGTCCTTTGGTAGAGTTGTAGTTCTTTACCATTTCAACATGTAGCGTCAGCTCCATATTTTCTGGTCTAATGGCCTATAGATTTGTAGTCATTCCAACGTGGGGACTCCGTCCCGGCGTTCTCTGACTTAATGTACATTTTGTAGGACGTGGTTTTATACTCTGTGGAAAAATGTCTAGCCTCACGGGGGCGTGGCCACTGACTAGTTAAAACGTTATATCTTAACAAGTATCTCGTTTCAAAGGCAAACATCAAATTACATCTTCTCACAAATAGTTGAATATTTACTCATTAATTTTATCCAACATGATGTAAACCTGACAGCTGGGAAATGTACACTTTTTAAGAGATACAGTTATGTGTGTTTTCTGTCCCTCATGAGATCACCAAATGAAACACACTCATCATGACTGTCTCTTAAGTGTCCACGGACCACTCTCACATTCTCAAAATATAAATATTGTTTAATTATTCATACTTTTGATGTTCAAGGGTCTCTCTGTGTTCCACAGTTTACATGCCAACCTCGAACACTACAGAGCATAGGGGCAGTGTATTTTATGACTGTAAAACAGCCGACTTCCCGCTCTCCTCCTCTACGAGAGAGAGCACGCTGTAGATCGGTGTAACCTGATCCTTCAGATCGTCACAGGAGAGTTATGACAACAGTCTGGGATGGTTTCTTGGACACAGATTAAGCCTAGTCCTGGACTGAAAACTAAATCGTTTTTTAGTCCAGGATTTATCTTAATCTGTGTCTGGGAAACCACTCCTATGAGAACCAGGGCCGTGCACAAACCTTTTTGGGGGACGTGCTCAAACTAAAACAAACGCACCCCAATTTTTTTTTACCTACAACCATGGTCACAGACTCATTGAGCAATTATTACGAGAAGATGGGGAAGCAGCACAATCTGATTAGTACAGTATTTAGCAGAACTATTTTGAAGTGCAACAATGACCAACATAATTCCAGTCAAAATAGATTATTGTAAGAAATACTGTCGCCTACAATTACTATATACCCAAGGTGTTGACCTGAGTCACATGGCTTGGACTTGAGTCTGACTACAGTTACAAATGTTGATGATTTGAGACTCGACTTGATAGAAATTAAAATAACTTGTGACTTGATTTGAGACTGATGACTCGAAATTATCTGACCAGGTATTGTAACGTGATTGGACCATCAAACTGTCAATCAATACAGTCATCTGTGCTTCAGAAGCAAAAAGTTGCACTTTTTGATTGTTGACCAATGACCAGTCATCAGCATAGGTTTCATTTTCTCCTGTTTTGCCTGACACAACAGAGTAGGCCTACGTTTATATTATCCATATAAAATACAGTTCAGAAATCTCCTACAGAGGCATCTATGCCAGAACAATAATAGGCTCCCGAGCGGCACAGCGTGAAAGGTGAAAGGTGAAAACTATGATCCCTTATTGATGTCCTGTGTTAAATCCACTTCAATCAGTGTAGATGGAGGGAAGGAGACAGGTTAAAGAAAGATTTTTAAGCCTTGAGACAAATGAGACATGTATGTGTACCATTCAGAGGGTGAATGTGCAAGACAAAAGGTTGAACAGAAATCTGTTCTTAATGTTTTGTACCCTCAGTGTATGTCTGAAGATAGCTGTGACATCACACTGTTTTCAATATTGGGGGATGAATTGGTACGCCAACTGCGAGCCAGGAAAGGAAATGGGGATACCTAGTCAGTTGTACTAATGCTCGTGGCTGAATGGAAGCAAGTCCCCGCAGCAATGTTACAACATCTAGTGGAAAGCCTTCCCAGAAGAGTGGAGGCTGTTATAGCAGCAAAAGGGGATCAACTCTATATTAATGCCCATGATTTTAGAATGAGATGTTCGACGAGCAGGTGTCCACATACTTTTGGTCTTGTAGTGTACTTATAGGTAGTATTGGGTACTCATCACTACATACATTAGAGAAGATTCAGCACTTTGTTAAACATGTTCAGTTAATGGATGGTGGGTATAAAGACCAAAAACATTCAACATTGTGAGAGGATATCTCCTCCACCGTTTCACCAACCAAAGGTATTACGGCTACCATTTCACACCATACTTGGACTATCACAGAGAAGTGGTAAGTGTGTGTTGATATAAATGGGTAATATGGTAATGGGTAACAGTAATTGAATAATGTCCTGGGTGTAAATTTAGCCAGGGCATCAGGGTTTCAAAGACCCGTCAAGACACATCATGAAAACCAACCTCTTCTTTTCCTGGGACAGAGCAACAATGCATCACATCCAAAAGTGAGAAAATAACTATTGTTCAATTGTGCAACTATTGAAAATAAGGTTGCATTATATTAAGTATTTGTAAGTGCATAATTGGAGGTAAATATTGGCTCACTATTTGACAAACACTGACCAGTTATTTCACTATTTTGACCAATGCAATATAACTGTTAATTAATGGTTTATACTGCATTTAAGTATTGATTAAATATCCATTAATAGCGTAATTATAAACCCTTTAAAATGTTACCTTATTGTAGTCATTCAAAAGCATGTTAAAGCACTACTATTGCACACAGAGTCCATGCAACTTATTATATGATTTGTTAAGCACATTTCTACTCCTGAACTTATTTAGGCTTGCCATAACAAAGGGGTTGAATAATTTTTGACTCAAGACACTTCAGCTTTTCATTTTTAATGAATTTGTAAAAAAAAACATAAATACACTTTCACATTATAGGGTATTGTGTGTAGAGGCCAGTGATGCAAAATCGCAATTGAATCCATTTTAAATTCAGGCTGTAACAGAACAAAATGTGGAAAAAGTCAAGAGGTATGAATACTTTCTGAAGGCACTGTAAATACTATTCCATTAATAGACACCAATCTCAATTAAATGCCACAGATGTCTCAAGTGTTGAAAGAACGTGCAATTGGCATGCTAACTGCATGAACGTCCACCAGAGCTGTTGTCAGAAAATGGAATGTTATTTTTCTACCATAAGCTGCATCCAACGATGTTTTAGAGAATTTGGCAGTACATCCAACCGGCCTCACAACTGCAGAACACTTGTAACTACACCAGCCTAGGACCTCCACATCCAGATTTTTCACCTGCAGGATCGTCTGAGAACAGCTACCCGGACAGCTGATGAAACTGTGGTTTTGCACAACTGAATAATTTTTGCGGAAACTGTCAGAAACCATCTCAGGGAAGCTCATCTGTGTGCTCGTCGTCCTCAACAGGGTCTTGACCTGACTGCAGTTTGGCCTCATAACTGACCTCAGTGGGCAAATGCTCACCTTCGTTGGCCACTAGCACACCAGAGAAGTGTGCTCTTCGCAGATGAATGCTGGTTTCACCTTTACCGGACAGATGGTAGACAGTGTTTGGTGTTGTGTGGGCGAGCGGTTTGCGGATGTCAACATTGTGAACAGAGTGCCCCCATGGTGGCGGCGGGATTATGGTATGGGTAGGTATAAGCTACGGATAACGAACACAATTGTATTTTATCGATGGCAATTCGAATGCACAGAGATACCGTGACGAGATCCTGAGGCCCATTGTCGTGCCATTTATCCTGCCCCATCACCTCGTATTTCAGCATGATAATGCACAACCCCATGTTGCAAGGATCTGTACACAATTCCTGGAAGCTGAAAATGTTCCTGCATACGCAACATGTAATGAATTCATTAGGTCCTAATTTATGAGAATACAGATATGGGAATACAGATATGCATATGTTGGTCACAGATACCTTAAAAAAAAGTAGGGGCGTGAATCAGAAAACTACTCTTCAATGGCCTGCATAAGCGACATGTCACCCATTGAGCATGTTTGGTATGCTCTAGATTGACGTGTACAACAGCGTGTTCCAGTTCCTGCCAATATCCAGCAACTTCGCACATCCATTGAAGAGTAGTTTTCTGATTCACGCCCCTACTTTTTTAAAGGTATCTGTGACCAACATATGCATATCTGTATTCCCATAGATTAGGACCTAATGAATTCATTTCAATTGACTTATTTCCTTATATGAACTGTGACTCAGTAAAATCTTTGAAATTGGTGTATGTTACGTTTATATTTTGTTCTGTGTACATAAACGTGCATAGTGTTTGTGGACCATACAGTCATTTCATATATTCATGCGGGCCGAGCTTTTCCAGAGTCCGGCAGAATCATATTACTCTGGGCTCCGGCTAATGGTACTCGGGCCAAGTCCACTTCAGCTTATCCAGCCCGATTAACTTTTTCAGGAAATGTTTTATTCGGCAGGTAATGAAATACCAAATATAAAAATGTTTGTCTCTGTGGTCCTTTAACTATCAGAGATGGTCCCTAATTTAGAGAATCTCCGATGCTATAAATGCTTTTGCTTTTACTACAGGCTATGGCAGTGTTTTTTGTAGTTGAAGTCCACTCAATTGAAAACTGCACATTCACTTCCATAACATTTGTTCTAGGCTACCAGCATGTTAGATGAACATGCTCAATAATACAGGACACTTTTACAAAAATTCACTGCCGGTAAAATGCACTAAAACGGCAGTACAATCAAATAATGGTTGTTTAGTTAATGATATCTGGTAGCTTCCTGTGTGTAGGCTTCAAATATTAATATTTTAATTATTAATATTAATAATTGCACTGTTTATTGTGTTGCACATTTTCTTCTGTTCCATTGAATGCTCTATTATGACTAACTACATTTGTTTTCAGAATTTAACAAATAACACTTTTATTTTAATATCCTACTATAATCCACCAGGATTTACAAAACCCAATTTTTCCCATTCATTTACATCAATAATTAGTAAAAAATTATTGCACATGAATTTGACCCTGAGAATGTGACAATTATATATTCCCTTAAAACTTTTACCCAATTAAACGGGATCGGTGTCCCTAAACCGGGGCGGTTGTTGCTAACGTGCGCTAATGTGACTAGAATGACATTGTAAGTAACAGCCAACTTTCCAGGACATAGACATGTCTTATACTGGCAGAAAGCTTAAATTCTTGTTAATCTAACTGCAGTGTCCAATTTACAGTAGCTATTACAGTGAAAAAAATACCATGCTATTGTTTGAGGACAGTGCACAACGGCACCTGGTTTGATGCATTCACCTCTGAAGGTAAATAATGTACTTACATTCAGTAATCTTGCTCTGATTTGTCATCCTGAGTGTCCCAGAGATAAAATGTAGCATAGTTTTGTTTGATAAAATCTATTTTTATATTCGAATGTAGGAATTGGGTTCTACAGTTTGAACCCATGCTGTCTCTGGCACCACTCTGGATCACTCTGAAATGTTGCACACAAACTGCTGTCATCTGGTGGCCATAATCTAAATTACATCTAAACTCCTATCTATCCTATGTATGGCCTTTCTCTTGCATTTTAAAGATGAAGGAACAAAAAAAATGTTTTTTTTGTTTGTATTATCTTTTACCAGATCTAATGTGTAATATTCTCCTACATTAATTTCACATTTCCACAAACTTCAAAGTGTTTCCTTTCAAATAGTATCAAGAATATACATATCCTTGCTTCATGTCCTGAAAAACAGGCAGTTAGATTTGGGTATGTCATTTTAGGCGGAAATAGAGAACAAGTGTCCGATCCTAAAGAGGTTTCAACATAATGTGTGCAGTAATTTTATTTTTATTTCAGTAGCTAAATAAGGAGGTAGGCATATCATTTCCAGCTAAACTTGGATTGGAATATGTGCCTCCTGCAGCAATAGATCTCTGCGAGCAGACAGCCTGCTTGCTCGAGCATCAACATTCCATACAGCACATTGGGACAAAGCGCCTTTACAGGTAAGTAGTCCCTGTTCTCCTGCATTCTTGTCTTTTTTGTAAGTAAAGCAGTGGTTTGTTGGGGAGAAGAACGTCAATGAAAGTTTTGCTAGCAGGCTAACTGGCTAATTTTACTTAGCCAACGTTAGCTCTCTGGCTAGTCCTCCATGGACATGGTAAATTTATATTTTTAAGTGTTGCAGCTAGCTATAGTAGCTAACAATTTGACATTTTGATATCTGTTTAGTTAATGACAGTAAATGTGTGTATGTGTGTGTGTTCTCTCTCTTTCTCACTCCATCTCTCTCTCTCTGTGTGTATGTGTGTGTGTGAGAGAGAGGGAGGGAGAGACAGAGAGATATGATTATCACAATAACTTTAGAAAACATTGTCTTGTCAACGTTGTCATGCTAGCTGTGTGTAAAGTTGAAGTCAGAAGTTTACATACATCTTAGCCAAAACATTTAAACTCAGTTTTTCACCATTTCTGACATTTAATCCGAGTGAAAATTCTCTGTCTTAGGTCAGTTAGGATCACCACTTTATTTTAAGAATGTGAAATGTCAGAATAATAGTAGAGAGAAGAATTTATTTTACTTATTTCATCACATTCCCAGTGGGTCAGAAGTTTACATACACTCAATTAGTATTTGGTAGCATTTCCTTTAAATTGTTAAACTTGGGTCAAACGTTTCAGGTAGCCTTCCACAAGATTCCCACAATAAGTTGGGTGAATTTTGGCCCATTCCTCCTGACAGAGCTGATGTAACTGAGTCAGGTTTGTAGACCTCCTTGCTCGCACACGCTTTTTCCGTTCAGCCCACAAATTGTCCATAGGATTGAGGTCAGGGCTTTGTGATGGCCACTCCAATACCTTGACTTTGATGTTCTTAAGCCATTTTGCCACAACTTTGGAAGTATGCTTGGGGTCATTGTCCATTTGGAAGACCCATTTGCGACCAAGCTTTAACTTCCTGACTGATGTCTTGAGATGTTGCTTCAATATATCAATGTAATTCTCCTCCCTCATGATGCCATCTATTTTGTGAAGTGCACCAGTCCCTCCTGCAGCAAAGCACCCCCACAACATGATGCTGCCACCCCCGTGATTCACGGTTGGGATGTTGTTCTTCGGCTTGCAAGCCTCCCCCTTTTTCCTCCAAACAACGATGGTCATTATGGCCAAACAGTTCCATTTTTTTTTCATCAGACCAGAGGACATTTCTCCAAAATGTACGATCTTTGTCCCCATGTGCAGTTGCAAACCATAGTCTGGCTTTTTTATGGCGGTTTTGGAGCGGTGGCTTCTTCCTTGCTGAGCGGCCTTTCAGGTTATGTCGACATAAGACTCATTTTACTGTGGATATAGATACTTTTGAACCTGTTTTCTCCAGCATCTTCACAAGGTACTTTGCTGTTGTTCTGGGATTGATTTGCACTTTTAGCACCAATGTACATTCATATCTAGGAGACAGAACACGTCTCCTTCCTATGACGGCTGCGTGGTCCCATGGTGTTTATACTTGCGTACTATTGTTTGTACAGATGAACGTGGTACTTTCAGACGTTTAGAAATTGCGCCCAAGGATGAACCAGACTTGTGGAGGTCTACAATTTTTTTTCTGAGGTCTTGGCTGATTTCTTTGGATTTTCCCATGATGTCAAGCAAAGAGGCACTGAGTTTGAAGGTAGGCCTTGAAATACATCCACAGGCACACCTCCAATTGACTCAAATGATGTCAATTAGCCTATCAGAAGCTTCTAAAGCCATGATATCATTTTCTGGAATTTTCCAAGCTGTTTAAAGGCACAGTCAACTCAGTGTATGTAATCTTCTGACCCACTGGAATTGTGATACAGTGAATTATAAGTGAAATAATCTGTCTGTCAACAATTGTTGGAAAATTTACTTGTGTCATGCACAAAGTAGATGTCCTAACCGACTTGCCAAAACTATAGTTTGTTAACGGGAAATTTGTGGAGTGGTTGAAAACAAGTTTTAATGACTCCAACCTAAGTGTCTGTAAACGTTCGACTTCAACTGTATGTGTGTGTCTTTGGGTTCTGTGTGTGAGAGAGAGGGGGAATTGATGATAATGATCACAACAATTTGTAGAAAAGATTGTCATCCTATCAACATTGTGTCATGCTAGCTCTGTGTGTGTGTGTGTGTGTGTGTGTGTGTGTGTGCGTGCGTGCGTGCGTGCGTGCGAGAGAGACACACATTTTAAGCTAACCTAATTCTTGAAACGTGTACCCCCCAATATGGATCTGAAGTTTTTCTTGATTCTTCAGCCATGTATTTTGTATTTGACAAAACATTTTGCCTATCCTGCAACCCTTCAACACTCATTCTAACGTTACAACTCTCAGCTGCCATTCTCTGTTTGTCTGCCTGACTGCCAGATTTCTGAGGGGCAACACGGTCAATGTAGTTTCTAGGCTAAGTCTAACTTAGTGAAGGCCTTAGGTAATGGTTAATCATGGTACGTCTCTGTCTTTACAGTTCCTGAAACATGTCAATGACCTGATGCATGGCCTCTACAGCAGTGCTTGGCCACCCACTCAGTTACTAGTGACCTGTTCTGCCATATCCCAGGGAAAGGAGAGAGCAGCACCACCACTCTTTAAATCCATAATCAAGTTTTGTGTGAAAAAAGTTTTTTTTCTTCTGTTTGATATTTTGATCTTCAATGTGTATTGATTCCAACTAGCCAGCTTTGTAAGAGCTAGGTTTGTACTAGCTACGCTGATGATTATTTAAAAAAATTCTCTGCATTCCCCAAGAGACATGCTATTCAGATAAAGCTATATCTCTGTCCAGTGTTCTTTTGCCCATCTTAATCTTTTATTTTTATTGGCCAGTCTGAGATATGTATTTTTCTTTGCAAATCTGCCTAGAAGGCCAGCCCGGGGTCGCCTCTTCACTGTTGACGATTAGACTGGTGTTTTACAGGTACTGTGTAATTAGGCTGCCAGCTGAGGACTTGTGAGGTGTCTGTTTCTCAAACTAGACACTCTAATGTGCTTGTCCTCTTGCTCAGTTGTGCACCGGTCCTCCCACTCCCCTTTCTTTTCTGGTTAGAGCCAGTTTGCGCTGTTCTGTGAAGGGAATAGTATACAACGTTGTACCATATCTTCAGTTTCTTGGCAATTTCTCGCATGGAATAGCCTTCCTTTCTCAGAACAAGAATACACTGATGAGTTTCAGCTGATGCTCCAGATACTCAACTAATTTAAAGAAGGCCAGATTTATTGCTTCTTTAATCAGAACAACAGTTTTCAGCTGTGCTAGCATAATTGCAAAATAGTTTTCTAATGATCAATTAGCCTTTTAAAATGATAAACTTGGATTAGCTAAAACAACGTGCCATTGGAACACAGGAGTGATGGTTGCTGATAATGGGCCTCTGCACGCCTATGTAGATATTCCATAAAAAATCTGCCGTTTCCAGCTACAATAGTAATTTATAACATTAACAATGTCTACCCTGTATTTCTGATCAATTTGATGTTATTTTAATGGACAAAAAAGTAGCTTTTCTTTCAAAAACAAGGGCATTTCTAAGTGACCCCAAACTATTGAACGGTAGTGTACGTGTTCCTGAGAGTTTGGGAAATGCTTTGGGAAAGTTTGGGGAAAACACTGCCTTGGGAAACGCTGACTTAACCCCTACCGCCTTTGTGCACCAATGCAGATGATTGGTCATTGGTCAACAATCAAGACGCACAACTTTTTGGTTCTGAAACATACTGTAGGTAAGAATTTAACGACGACTTGCGGACAGTGGGTTCAGAACAACAACAACACTTTTTTTGGGGGGGAAATTATACCACCACCAAAAAGGGCACTTTGGAGACTGGAAGGGAAAGGTGCATGTGCTCTGCACAGGTAGAGCCCTATCTGTGTGCGTGCCTGATGAAAACCAATCCAAAGAGGTGGATGTGTTACATTTCTTTCATATGATAGAACATTGATAGAGATGGTTAGTATATTCTGGACCCCAATTACATTTTATGATTACACACTTTAAAGAGAGCTCTGTATAACTCTATGGAATCTGTTAATTGAAGATATTAAATATTGATGTTGAATTAATTCTGTAGTAGATTTGAACCACTAAATTCAACCTCTGTGAATATGAAGGAAAATTAATGGATGAAAGAGTAAAAACATTTAATCATAAAAAATGTATAAATAATTTTTTTTATGAAAAGTCATGCTGCGCAATAAGGTATTCATCAAGAAAATAAATTGGCATGTGCTTTTTCAACATAAAACTGTGCAGTGCAGTCAGAGTAGGCAGTGTGATAATCTAATAAATAAAATAAATAAAAAAACTGAAAAGTACAATTAAAAATACAAATTAATTAAAAATTGTAATTCCTTTTTGTTAACTAACATTTTTTCTCAATGATTCTGATGGTTTTTATGCTCAAAATCAAAAAATGTGCTAAAAACTGCACCAAAAGGAAATCCGCCAAGGTATGCATGCCTTCCTTCCCATCCATTCAAATCATTGACGGCACAGCCGGTCCTGACTGCAATCACTGTTGAATGACATGGTCAGCATAAGCCTCGCTGTTTCGCCTAGCTTCATTTGTTTCATTGAGTCAATTTCATATTTTGCGCATGTATATTGCCTAAACCTGTTGTGTGGGTAAGCCTGGTGTGCGCTCTGCACATTTTGGCGTCTCTACATCATTTGGCACTTGCATCCCTTGAACTGAACAAAGCTACAGTATCTACAGAAGCAATGGACACTATACTGTACCTCAAACAATTTTACAGGTTGGATTTCCAAGGACAACTTGGTATAATTCAGAGTGGGAGACCAACACCTGCGCTTCCTGACCTTCATCAGAGGAAGGGACAAAAAATTATCCGATCGGGACAACGACGCACTGCTGATGGCTTCTGGATATGATACCTGGCTGCCAAAGGCATCAACTGGCTTTCTGCTGATGGTCTATGGGGAGATTTTCTGTGAAACTGATGCACTCTTCTGTGTTCTGCAGAATAAAATAACAAACATGGGGTTCTGCTATGCACATATCAACAACACAATGAAAGTTGTGTATGCCCAGATATAAGAGTTAGACAATTTCTATAATCCCTGTCACTGAAAGGTTCACCCTGAAGGACAGTCGAATGGACTTCATTTACAAGTGAAAGTAGACCTAAATCCATTTTCCTTTGCAATTTTCAGGTTAGACTACTGTTGAATGAACATGGGAATAGACAACATCTCTTTGATTCATAAACCTCTACACGATGGGTGTCCCTAAACCGGGACGGTTGTTGCTAACGTGCGCTAATGTGACAAGAATGACGTTGTATACAACAGCAAACTTTCCGGGACAATGACATGTTTTATGTGATAGAAAGCTTAAATTATTGTTAATCTAACTGCAGTGTCCAATTTACAGTAGCTATTACAATGAAAAAATACCATGCTATTATTTGAGGAGAGTGCACAACAACAAAAAACTTTTATCAACTGGTTTGATACATTCACCTCTGAAGGTAAATAATGTACTTACATTCAGTAATCTTGCTCTGATTTGTCATCCTGAGGGTCCCAGAGATAAAATGGAACATAGTTTTGTTTGATAAAATCAATTTTTATGTTCAAATGTAGGAACTGGGGTCTACAGTTTGACCGCACTGCTGTCTCTGGCTCCCCACCCACCCCGCCATCTAGATGTGTGAAAGTTAGTGTATAAGCTAATGGTCCATCATGTATGACATTCCTGGGAGTGTGTAAATGTAAATGGTTTATTACCATAGCATTTCTCTATGTTCTCTACAGTCATGTACTTGACAATGTATCAGTTGAGCAATTCGGCACATTTGGGCAAACTCCTGGCAGACTTGATACAAAATATTGTGCAGTAATGTAATTGTTCACTGGATCAGTCTGAACCTTTGCACACACACTGCTGCCATCTGGTTGCCAAAATGTAAATTACACATAGTCTCCGATCTGAAAGTATGGCCTTTCTCTTTCATTTCAAAGATGAAGGAACCCAAAAAATAAAAAATATGCATGTTTTTTTTGTTTCTATTTTCTTTTACCATGTGTTATATTCTCCTACATTAATTTCACATTTCCACAAACTTCAAATTGTTTCCTTTCAAATGGTATCAAGAATATGCATATCCTTTCTTCAGGTCCTGAGCTACGGGTATGTCATTTTAGGCGAAAATGGAAAAAAAGGGTATAATGCTTATTAACAAGCTAGAATTTTGTTTTGATGACACTTTGTTTTACAGTTTTGTACAGAATTTTCTGTCATTTCGATTGTTGATATGGAAATTTCATTAAAACCTTATTTATTATACTGTATTTGTATTTTATCTAGGCAAGTCAGTTAAGTACAAATTCTTATTTACAATGACGGCCTACCCCAGCCAAACCCTAACCTGGACGATGCTGGGCCAATTGTGCACCACCCTATGGGACTCCGAATCACAGCCGATTGTGATACATCCTGGAATTGAACCAGGATCTATAGTGACACCTCTAGCACTGAGATGCAGTGCCTTAGACCGCTGTGCCACTCGGGAGTATATGTGTGCATGTTATAATATTTTACCTAATAACATTAATATATGTGTGTGTGCGCGCGTGTGTTTACGTGTGTGTGTGCGGTGCATTGGAAGAATTGTAAATCCATTGTTAAAAGTTATGGAGTATTTTAGTGCCACCTATTGGTTGTTACTGTGGATGCTACAGCGGTCTAAGGCTGGGCTGAGTTGAGCAGTATGTCATTTTGTCAAATGATATGAAATATGCCGCCATCAGAGGTGGCAATGTTTAAAATGGGTTAGAAGCACTAAATCATGCCGGCGTGACCGTGGGACTCAAGGTTTTTAATAGCCTATGTCACTCTCGTTGTTGGAGCCATCTGTTGTATAGTGAACTTGGGCTTCATCAAGGTTTATGTGAGTAAATCACGCTTTTAATAATAGCCATTGCCTTCCCAGCCTCCGACCTCACCGCAACTCACTGACGTTCAGTATCATGTATTGCTACCTATATTTAGCTCTACAATTGGACTCAATTTTATTTTGTCATTTTATCTTGTTTTCCATTTACAAGGATATCATACATGTTTTTACACACATTTGGTGATATGATATGCAATAATGTGTGTGCAGATGATGTTACATACACTACAACACGTAATGGATGATATTTTTTATTGATATTGAGTTGTTTCATTCATGCAACCTTAATGGTCTCATCTTGAGATTGTTTATCAAAATTTGTCCTTGACACAGATGTTAGACATCCCAGGGGACAGTAACATGTTTAATATTTTTTATTTATCAAATCAGCAGGGAGTAAAATACATTAATGTCCAACATTTTCAGAGCCACTTTCACCTTGGATACACTTTGTTAACACTTCATAGAACACTTAAGCAGGTAGCCTAGCAGTTAAGAGCATTGGGCCAGTAACCGGAATGTTGCTGGTTTGAATCCAAGCCGACTAGGTGAAAAATCTGTTGACGTGCAAGGCACTTAACCCTAATTCCTCCTGTAAGTTGCTCTGGACAAGATTGTCTGCTAAAATGAAAATGTTCATCTCTGCCATACCTGGGTTCAAATAGTATCGTAACACATTTTTACCACTTTACAGACTTTAGTAATTGAATCCGTTCCCTATTCTTTATATCCCTCAAACTCAACTCTGGGCCTCAAAGCCAGTTCAAACTGTGTATTTCCATTGTTCACCTCTAATCAGGGACTGATTTAGACCTGGCACACCAGGTGGGTGCAATTAATTATCAGGTAGAACAGAAAACCAACAGATAGGGTAAGAGTTGAATACCCTTTTTTTATATGACAACACTAAATCACTTTTTTAGCTGCCATGAAGCCAGACCTGAGTTCAAAAAGTTACACATTTTTAACACTAACACCACACAGCCAGACTTTAAACTTTACCAGTAATTGAATCTTCTCCCTATCCATCATAATGTTCAGTTTGCCTATTTAGTTGATTAATACTTTTATAATAGCCTTGTTATTACTCCTATTTGAATCAGAGCTTCCATGACATGAAAAATTGATTGATTTGCAAGGTCATACATCTGTGAGTGAATATAGCACATTCTTAAATTTTTCCAACGATATAAAAAGGACTTGATTAAATGAAAGATCTCTCCTTGAACTATAACTGCAAATGTGCTTTTAGGGGGAGACGAATCTTTGTGACAGCGGTCAGGCCTTTATGACTTTCTCATAAAGACTAATGCAATAAAAATTATATTTCTACGGGGCAGATTTACAAAGCATTACTTAGAGAACACCTTTCAAAGTTTGATGTCCTATTTTCCTAACAGTATATCCTTACATGTAAATTATACTGTTTTCTAAAGAATTATCACCACCATTTGAAATGAAATTGTTTATATTGGAATTAGAAATGCATTACAAACATGGCATGTGCGACATTTTATAAACACACACTATTACCCCAAAAACCTCTACCAGGTTATCTCAAAACGTACAAGGATGTATGAGAAGATAGCCATTATAGTGTAGATTTAAAGTAAACAGCACTGAAATGGTGATGCACACAGTGTTTTTGCAGTATTATGAACTTCTTTTAGATTTGCTGTCACATCTCACCTACTTACTTTTCCCACTGAGTGGACACGATAAGAAGTGTAAACAGTTGCCCCCAAATGTTTGCCACTAACTATACTTTATTCTTGTCCGAGCATTCAATCAATGGTTGTACTACACTGTACCATATATTTGAATTCTATGGAGTACCATTTATGTCATGCCGTTTCACATACCTGTCGAAGCAATGTAATGTTACTGAATCATTCATTTCCAAACCTGATTATTCAGCATGCCCATAGTTTAAATTAAATTATATACCGCTGTATGAAGTTAATTTATTTTGAGCAGAGCAATTGCAAGCGTTAGCTTATTCATTTGCTTAACCAATATAAATAAATAAAAAGGTCAAATTGTATGATGGCTATGAACTAAATTGCACTGCATCCAGGGTGACTGCAATAGAGGATAATGAGCAAATTACAAGAGCCACTATTGCAGAATGTGACTGGGATCCATTACCAAAAGGGTAATAAGAGTGAGGCTGGTTAGTGACAAGCCAAGTCTCTAATTAACTCATTAACTAGGCAGAATTGTCAACACTGGGAGAAGACAGCAGCCACAGGCACTAACACATATGAACAGCATGTTTTAGTAAGAGGAACTAAATATGGCAACATGGGATTGAACAAATGGAAAGACAGTACCAGTCAAAAGTTTGGACACACCTACTCATTCAAAGGTTTTTCTATATTTTTTTTACTATTTTACACATTGTAGAATAATAGTGAAGACATCAAAACTATGAAATAACACATACGGATTCATGTAGAAACCAAAAAAGTGTTAAAACAAATGAAAATATATTTAATATTTAAAATTCTTCAAAGTAGCCACCCTTTGCCTTGATGACAGCTCTGCACACTCTTAGCATTCTCTCAACGAGCTTCATCTGGAATGCTTTCAACAGTCTTGAAGGAGTTCCCACATATACTGAGCACTTGTTGGCTGCTTTTCATTCACTCTGCGGTCCAACTCAATCCAAACCATATCAATTGGGTTGAGTTCGGATGATTGTGGAGGCCAGGTCATCTGATGCAGCACTCATCACTCTCCTTCTTGGTCAAATAGCCCTTACACAGCCTGGAGGTGTGTTGGGTCATTGTCCTGTTGAAAAACAAATGATAGTACCACTAAGCGCAAACCTGATGGGATGGTATACCGCATGCTGGTTAAGTGTGCCTTAAATTCTAAATAAATCACCAACAGTGTCACCAACAAAGAACCGCCACACCTCCTCCTCCATGCTTCACGGTGGGAACCACACATGCAGAAATAATCTGTTCACCTACTGTGCGTCTCACAAAGACACAGCGGTTTCTCAAATTTGGGCTCATCATACCAAAGCACAGATTTCCACCGGCATAATGTTCATTGCTCGTGTTTCTTGGCCAAAGCAAGTCTTTTCTTCTCATTGGTCCTTTAGTAGTGGTTTCTTTGCAGCAAATCGACCATGAAGGCCTGATTCACACAGCCTCCTTTTAACAGTTGATGTTGAGATCTGTCTGTTACTTGAACTCTGTGAAGCATTTATTCTGATCTGCAATTTCTGAGGCTGGTAACTCTAACAAACGTATCCTCTGCAGCAGAGGTAACTCTGGGTCTTTCTTTCCTGTGGTGGTCCTCATGAGAGACAGTTTCATCTCAGCGCTTGATGGTTTTTGAGACTGCACTTGAAAAAACTCTCAAAGTTCTTGAAATGTTCCGTAGTGACTGACCTTCATGTCTTAAAGTAATGATGGACAGTCATTTCTCTTTGCTTATTTGAGCTGTTCTTGCCATACTATGGACTTGGTCTTTTACCAAATAGGGCTATCTTCTGTATACCACCCCTACCTTGTCACAATACAACTGATTGGCTCAAACGCATTAAGGAAATAAATTACACAAATTGCATTATGTTTTCTTGTTTTTCAATCAACCAACAAAACACATTTCACATTCACAGATGTGACAGACATAAATAACAAAATAAAATATAAAACAAAACAAACAAACTTGCAGCAGCACTATCAACATTCTTATTAGCTATTACCAGCCTTAGCTGACACGAAGAGCAAATAATTAGTTTTTATAGCAATTTACACAACATGTATCAGCTCATTTCCCTAATCACCCCATTCACTCTGTCCAATTTGAAATATAGTTGGGTAGTGGAGGACAGAGTCTATCAAACTTGGGCTGTCTCTTGCGGAGGTCATAAGTGATCTTTTCAAGAGGAAGAAAGTTAACAATCTGGTTAATCCACATTTTAAATGTAGGAGAAGTATTAGAAGGCCACAATATAAGAATAGATTTCTTAGCAAAGAATGTGATGGATCAGGATCAAGAACAAAGTCCTGCTGGACATTAAGAAGATAGATACACGGGGTCATATCAAACTGTACATCTAGTATTTTCTGTGCTGCAGTATGTATAGATTGCCAAAATCTCTCTACAACTCCAAAATACATGCATATAGGTTCCACGTTCAGAAGTACATATTTTACAGTTGGGAGACATTTGTATTCATTCTATGGAGTCTCACTGGGGTGTAATAAAATGTGTACAAAAATGTGTACAATTTTTTTTTTACATTAGTAGAGTATACCCTGTCGCAAACATCCGCCCATAACTCATCACTGATAAACAGACAAAGGTCCTTTTCCCTGATTATTTTCAAAGGAGTGAAGGAGGAGGCCCCTTTCTCAGAAAGGAGTCTATAGATATAGGAGATTTTGCCTTTGATGGATTGTGCTGTAGCAAGAAGGGTCTCAACTTCATTCAGCTGAGCTCTAAACCTCCTCTTGGAAGTAAATGAGGAAATTACGTGTCTAATTTGAAGATATATATTTTTTTTCATTGATATTGGCACATTGAATTTACTGCAGAGCTCTTGAAAGGATTTCAGAGTAGTGGTTTTCTGATGAAACAGGTCTGAAAATGTCCTGATTCCTAGAGTATGCGAAAGATTAAAGTTGGCATCACTCAGGGCTTTTGGCAAGTTGCATACTATAGGCGAATGAGAACATATTTGGGAGGAAATGCCAAGGTATTTCTTTCAGTCCCTCCATTCTAGTAGGGTGCTATAAATCACAAAGGTTTTGGCTATGTTGCCCACTTCACTAAAGTTATTAATTAATATAATTGAGCTTAGGGGCAATGAACCACAGGATTGCGCTTCTATCTGAATCCACATTGAGTCTTGTATGTTTGTGATCCATGTTAGCATGTTACAGATTTGGGCAGACCAATAGCACAATCGAAGGGAGGGAAGAGCAAGACCACCCTTAGATTCAGGTTTTGATAGAGTGGAGAACTTGATCATAGGTTTTTTATTGCCTTTCGGCATATTCCAGCTGACAGGTCCTGGTGTAAGGTGAGTTTAGCGTTTCCCACTGTAATGGTGTTGATTTTCACCGCCTGCTCGGTGAGCTCTCTTGAGTTCTATGGGCCTGTCGGTGGACAGGTGGAGCCACTCGGGAAGTTTGTCTTGCAGGTAGCGGATCAGTGGCATGATCCCCTCTTCTTTTTCGGCAAGATTTAATAGAACACAATTATTCCTTCGCCCCCTATTTTCCAGGTCCTCTGTTTTCTCTTCCAGATGCTCTATTTTCTTTTTAGCAGATGCTATTGTTTCCATGGCATCTGCCAGTGATTTTTCCATGGATAGGATACGCCCCTCTGCCTCATTCAGGTGCCCCGCATTGATGGTTATCTTGTTGTTGATGTCAGGCAAAGCATTTTCCAGGGTTGTCACCTTTCCCCCTATCGCACTGAGCTGAGAGTTAATACCATCTAATTTGATGTTGAGTTCTGTATGTTGGGATCTCAGGTCAGAAAGGATGTCTTCGACAGAGTGCAAGGTTGGTAGTTGTTGGGCCTTGGGTGGGGACGGGTCCTCTTACTCCTGGCTAATTGCGCTAGATTTTTCTGAATCTAGCTGTTTCTTTGAGGCTTTTTGTGCAGCTATCGCTCGAGTCCGATTAGGAATGTCACCTGTAATGTAGACGCCATGAATTTTTGACTAAAGCTAATGGAGTTTTAACTTGAAGTGGAGGTAAGATTAAGAATTGGAAACTACTTGTGTGGAGCTCTTAGTTCATGCAGCCATCTCGTTCAAGGGTCACGTGATCCCCACAAATGAACTTTTAACAAGGCACATCTGTTAATTGAAATGCATGGAACAATGAGCCTGTCATAGCGAATGTAAGCAATGTCCTTGCGTGCTATGGCTGGGATAAGTTATTTCCTCTTCTTGCGCACAGTTTCAGGATATTCCTCATTGAGAAAAAAATATACCTTCCTCTCAAGATCATGACTCTTTCCAGAACAGCTACCTTGTCCTTGAACCCCAGGAATTTGACCACTATCAGCCTGTGCCTGTCACCTGGGCTCCACCTCATTCTTCCTGTGGTCCATCTTCAATTTCTCAGAGATCGTTTCCCTCACTTTGTCCTCAGACTCCGTCCAGGTCTCACCTGGAGATTCTGCAATTCCGTCCACAACCATGTTGTTCCACCTTGATTGTCCCTCAATCACAGAACGGATGTCATCTCGCCGGCTTTGGTCTTTGTCATGGTAGCTAGCAATGTAGGTTACACTGTTACTCCTCGCAGTTCCAGACAGGGCAGGTTACAGGTGGAGTCAACAGAAGTCAGAAATAGTATTATAAATATTCACTTACCTTTGATGATCTTCATCAGAATGCACTCACAGGAATCCAAGTTCCACAATAAATGTTTGTTTTGTTCGATATAGTCGATCATTTATGTCCAAATACCTTCATTTTGTTCGGCGTTCAGTCCAGTAATCCACATTCATGACGCGCAGTTCAGACGAAAAGTCAAACAATTCCATTACAGTTCGTAGAAACATGTCAAATGATGTATAGAATCAATCTTTAGGATGTTTTTAACATAAATCTTCAATAATGTTTCAACCGGAGAATTCCTTTGTCTTCAGAAATGCGATGGAAAGCAGGTCGCTCTCACGTGACCGCGCATGTTCAGCTCGTGCCAGATACCTGACTCAAAGAGCTCTCCTTCCCTCATTATTCACAGTAGAAGCATCAAACAAGGTTTTAAAGACTGTTGACATCTAGTGGAAGCCTTAGGAAGTGCAAAATGACCAATATCCCACTGTATATTGGATAGGCAAACCTACAAACCTCAGATTTCCCACTTCCTGGTTGGATTTTTTCTTAGGTTTTTACCTGCCATATGAGTTCTGTTATACTCACAGACATCATTCAAACCGTTTTAGAAACGTCAGAGTGTTTTCTATCCAAATGTACTAATAATATGCATTTCATAGCCTCTGAGCCTGAGTAGCAGGCAGATTACTCTGGGCACCTTTTCATCCAAGCTACTCAATACTGCCACCCAAACATAAGAAGTTAACAGCTTCTACCCCAAGCCATAAGAATGCTGAACAATTAATCAAATGGCCACCCAGACTATTTATATTGACCCCTACTGATACTTGCTGTTTATTATCTATGCAGTCACAAATAACCCCGACTAACTTGTATCCCCGCACATTGATTCGGTACCGGTACTCCCTTTATATAGCCTCGTTATTGTTATGTAATTTTCTTGTGTTACTTTTTGATTTGATAAAAAAATGTTACTTAGTTTTATTGAGTAAATCTTTTCTTAACTCTATTTCTTGAACTGCATTGTTGGTTAAGGGCTTGTAAGTAAACATTTGATTTGATGCCATCCCGTGTTTTACTGCTTAAAGAATAGTCTCTTGTTCTATGCTAACCTGTTACAAACTTGTGTTTGTGTGACTTAGTCATAAGATTGGGCGTATAGCTAAGATCCGTTTAGGTGCGACCGCAGCATGTGAGACATCGAGTGGGTTTGCTATTTGCAGGAAGTCAGCTGTATGGAATCCTTGCAGGAAAGAGCACATTATAGTGTGAACTATGAAAAAATGCAGTTATACGGTTGAGCCCTCATGCTATCAAGCTTGGGCTATCTTAATCTACACAGAAAAAATACTATCTTCTAAACTGCCACGTAGACAAAAGAGGTTGTACTTTTTCTATTAAAGCGAAGACCCAACTATGTTCCTTAAGCTTTCAACTCTGAACTATTGTTGGTAATGGTTGACTGCTTAATTTCTGCAAATCTTATAATAAAGTTGTTGTTAGAAGAATCTACAGTCTCTCTCTTCTTTAGAATCCTCAGCTATCTAGCTAAAATGCTTGCTCGCTAATCTAACCTCCGTTCATGGGCACCAAAAGATAGTTAACTTTAGCCTTCTACATCTAGCTACATATTAAACTTCCATCCTCTCAATCCAGGGGCACAATGTATTTTATGGTTGGAACAGAATAGTTGTTGTAATCAAATCAAATTGTATTTTTCTCATGTGCCGAATACAACAGTGAAATGCTTACTTACAAGCCCTTAACCAACAATGCTTTAAAAATAAAAAATAAGTGTTAAGTAAAAAATAGATAAGTAAAAAATAGAAAATAGAAAATAAAAGTGTCAGGATTTGGCCAGGATTGTTCAGGTTTTGGTCACTAGATGCCCCCATTGTGCTTTTTTGACCCTTTTGTTTTTTCCCTTGTKCCAGTTATTATTTGCACCTGTGCCTCATTTCCCTTGAAAGTATTTAAACCCTTAGTGTTCCTCAGTTGTTTGCTCTGTGTTTGTATGTTAGCACACCAAGCCCCAGCCATGCTGTGAACATTTGTTTTCTCGAGGTACTCTGGTTTTGTTCTTGGTTATTTTTAATTATTCTTTTGAGGTTTGTTTTTTCCCTGCTGTTCTTACCATTTGTGGATTTTCCTTGTGTCTTGGAGGATATACATTTTTTCTCTTTGGAATTACTTTTGACGCTGTGGATTTATTTTTTGCCTGAAAATCTTTTCCTCTTTCCTTTATTAAAACACCGTCTCTAGTACTGCTGTGTCTGCCTCATCTTCTGGGTCTTGCCGACTATTAGTGGCCTCAGTTTACTAAGTGACTGTTCTTCACACCGGGTCCTGACAAAAAGTAACAAAATAATTAAACAGCAGCAAGTAAAATAACAAGCGAGGCTTATATACAGGGGGTACCGGTACAGAGTCAATGTGCCGTGGACACCGGTTAGTCAAGGTAATTACCATGGTAACTGTGGTAATATGTACATGTAGATAAAGTTAAAGTGATTATGCGTAGATTATAACAGAGAGTAGCAGCAGCGTAAAAGAGGGGTGTGGGTAGGCTTTTTTGACCCTTTTGTTTTTTTCCTTGTACCAGTTATTATTTGCACCTGTGCCTCATTTCCCTTGAAAGTATTTAAACCCTTAGTGTTCCTCAGTTGTTTGCTCTGTGTTTTGTATGTTAGCACCCAGCCCCAGCCATGCTGTGAACATTTGTTTCTCGAGGTACTCTGGTTTTGTTCTTGGTTATTTTTTGATTATTCTTTTGAGGTTTGTTTTTTCCCTGCTGTTCTTACCACTTTGTGGATTTCCTGTTGTCTTGGAGGATAATACATTTTTTCTCTTGGAATTACTTTTGACGCTGTGGATTTATTTTTTGCCTGAAGATCTTTTTCCTTTTCCTTTATTAAACCACCGTCTCTAGTACTGCTGTGTCTGCCTCATCTTCTGGGTTCTGCCGACTATTAGTGGCTCAGTTTACTAAGTGACTGTTTCTCACACCGGGTCCTGACAAAAAGTAACAAATAATTAACAGCAGCAGTAAAATAACAGGCGAGGCTATATACAGGGGGTACCGGTACAGAGTCAATGTGCGTGGACACCGGTTAGTCAAGGTAATTACCATGGTAACTGTGGTAATATGTACATGTAGATCAAGTTAAAGTGATTATGCATAGATTATAAACAGAGAGTAGCAGCAGCGTAAAAGAGGGGTGTGGGTAGCCCTTTGATTACCTGTTCAGGAGTCTTATGGCTTTGGGTAGAAGCTGTTTTTTGGACCTCGACTTGGGGCTCTGGTACCGCTTGCCGTAGCAGAGAGAACAGTCTATGACTAAGGTGGCTGGAGTCTTTGACAATTTTTAGGGGCTTCCTCTGACACCGCCTGATATAGAGGTCCTGGATGTCAGGAAGCTTGGCCCCAGTGATACACTGGGCCATGCGCACTGTAGTGCCTTGCGGTTGGAGGCCGAGCAGTTGCTATAACAGGCAGTGATGTAACCAGTCAGGATGCTCTCGATGGTGAAGCTGTAGAACCTTTTGAGGATCTCAGGACCCGTGCCAAATCTTTTCAATCTCCTGAGGAGGAATAGGCTTTGTCGTTTCCTCTTCACGACTGTCTTGATGTGTTTGGACCATGTTAGTTTGTTGGTGATGTGGACACCAAGGAACTTGAAGCTCTCAACCTGCTCCACTACAGCCTCGTCGATGAGAATGGGGGAGTGCTCGGTTCTCCTTTTCCTGTAGACCACAATCATCTCCTTTGTCTTGATCACTTTGAGGGAGAGGTTGTTGTCCTTGCACCACACGGTCAGGTCTCTGACCTCCTCTCTATAGGCTGTCTCATCCTTTTCGGTGATCAGGCCTACCACTTTTGTGTCATCAGCAAACTTAATGGTGGTGTTGGAGTTGGAGTTGTGCCTGGCCATGCAGTCATGAGTGGGAGTACAGCAAGGGACTGAACACGCACCCCTGAGGGGCCCCCGTGTTGAGGATCAGCGTGACAGATGTGTTGTTACCTACCCTTACCACCTGGGGGCGACCCGTCAACAAGTCTAGGATCCAGTTACAGAGGGAGGTGTTTGGTCCCTGGGTCCTTAGCTTATTGATGAGCTTTGAGGGCACTATGGTGTTGAATGCTGAGCAGTAGTCAATGAATAGCATTCTCACGTAAGTGTTCCTTTTGTCCAGGTGGGAAAGGGCAGTGTGGAGTGCAATAGAGATTGCATAATCTGTGGATCTGTTGGGGCGGTATGCAAATTGGAGTGGGTCTAGGGTTTCTGGAATGATGGTGTTGATGTGAGCCATTATCAGCCTTTTAAGCATTTCATGGCGACAGACGTGAGTGCTACAGGTCGGTAGTCATTTAGGCAAGTTTCCTTAGTGTTCTCAGGGCACAGGGAATATGGTGGTTTGCATGAAACATGTTGGTATTACAGACTCAGACAGGGAGAGGTTGAAAATGTCAGTGAAGACACTTGCCAGTTGGTCAGCGCATGCTCGGAGTACACGTCCTGGTAATCCATCTGGCCCAGCGGCCTTGTGAATGTTGACCTGTTTAAAGGTTTTACTCACATCGGCTGCGGAGAGCGTGATCACACAGTCATCCAGACCAGCTGATGCTCTCATGCATGTTTCAGTGTTACTTGCCTCGAAGTGAGCATAGAAGTTACTTAGCTCATCTGGTAGGCTCGTGTCACTGGGCAGCTCTCAGTTGTGCTTCCCTTTGTAGTCTGTAATATTTTGCAAGCCCTGCCACATCCGACGCGCATCGGAGACGGTGTAGTATGATTCGATCTTAGTCCTGTATTGACGCTTTTCCTGTTAGATGGTTCGTCAAAGGGCACAGCGGGATTTCTTATAAGCTTCCGGGTTAGAGTCCTGCTCCTTGAAAGCGGCAGCTCTGCCCTTTAGTTCGGTGTGAATATTGCCTGTAATCCATCTGTTCTGTTTGAGGTATGTACGTGCAGTCACTGTGGGGACGACATCCTCGATGCACTTATTGATAAAGCCAGTGACTGATGTGGTGTACTCCTCAATGCCATCGGAAGAATCCTGGAACATGTTCCAGTCTGTGCTAGCAAAACAGTCCTGTAGTATAGTATCTGCTTCATCTGACCACTTTTTTATAGACCGAGTCACTGGTGCTTCCTGCTTTAATTTTAGCTTGTACGCAGGAATCGGGAGGATAGACTTATGGTCAGATTTGCCAAATTGAGGGCGAGGGAGAGCTTTGTACGCGTCTCTGTGTGTGGAGTAAATGTGGTCTAGAATTTTTTCCCCTCTGGTTGCATTTAACATGCTGATAGAAATTCAGTAAAACTAATTTAAGTTTCCCTGCATTAAAGTCACCAGCCACCAGGAGCGCCACCTCTGGGAGTGCATTTTCCTGTTTGCTTATGGTGGAATACAGCTCATTGAGTGCGGTTTTAGTGCCAACTTCGCTCTGTGGTGGTATGTAGACAGCTATAAAAAATACAGATGAAAACTCTCTAGGTAGATAGTGTGGTCTACAGCTTATCATTGAGAAACTGTACATCAGGTAAGCAAAGCTATGAGACCAGCTGTTGTTTACATAAATGTATAGGCCCCCGCCCCTTTTCTTACGAGGCTGCTGTTCTGTCTTGCCGATAGAGTGTATAACCCGCCAGCTGTATGTTCTTAATGTCGTCATTCAGCCACAACTCGGTGACACATAAGATATTACAGTTTCTAACGTCCCATTGGTAGGATATACGTGATTTTAGTTTGTCCCATTTATTTTCCAGCGATTGCAGGTTATCTAACAGAATGGAAGGCAAGGGCAGATTAGCCACTCGTCGCCTGCCTCGAAATCGCTGTTTCCTTCTCCAGCGAATCACGGGGATCGGGGCCCAGTCGGGTGTCTGCACTATATCCCTCGCGTCCAACTCACTGAAGAAGAACTCCTCATCTAATTTGAGGTGAGCAATCCCAGTTCTGATGTCCTGAAGCTCTTTTCGGTCATAAGAGATGGTAGCAGCAATATTATGTACAAAACAAGTTACGAACGCAAAATAGCATGATTGGTTGAGAGCCGATAAGACAGCAGCCCTACCCTCCGGCGCCATCACGCCTCCCCATTGGCCAGTACGAAGAATTAAGTAAAATCACAAGTCCAAATCCGTATCTCCATCCATGGCTAGGAAAAGGGCCAATTTTAGCTTGCTAGCTAGCCACCAGAGGACAACATGACAACGAGACGCAACAATTAAAGTTTTTTCTGTCAATTACGTATTTCTCTGTGATAGGAGTGAAGCCAAATCCAAACTGTCTTCCTTCCCTTGACATTTTTTGGGGTGTGCCAGGACCATTCACAGTTGAGCTCACTCAGTTTAGCTCAACGCTCATTGGCTATTATTTTATACTTTTTTACAAGGGAGGCTAACATTTTTGGGGAAGCATGACTTCCCTTTGGCAGCCATGAATACACACCACTGGTCATGTTTCACCTATGTCTAAAAAAAAATATTGGAAGTATGCCAGAGGCATTGGTAAGAGTCTGTTTTTGATGGTTGTCTGAGCTCATTTCACTGAGGGCTATGTTTTAAATAGTTTGTATTTATTTTGTATATAAAATTTACTTTCCAGTGCACTCTATGCCGTATGGGCCATATGGCGTCAAATTGCACTGTTCTATTTTTCTCCGTAGTCCACATATTTTCAATATTTAAATAATAATACAATAATTTATAATAATTCATTCACTGAAGAGTGTGGTCCACCCCATTGGGTATTTCACCTCACCCTCATATGCCATGTCTTGAAATATGCAGATATTACTTACATTGTAAAACTTCTGAAAGCTAACTTTTGTAACTCCGCCCTTACCTTTTTGACTTTATAGCACTCCCAGAATGCATGAATTATTGAGTCATTGTTAGTTTTACATTTAAGACATGACTCTGCCGATGTGCAGTAGAATTTGTGAATTTTGTCTCTTCTATAATAAATTCTATACATTAGTTTATACTGGATTAAGCACACATTTTCATGAACTGTTATTTCAGTAGTTATGTTCCAACACTCCCTCCATCTTGTGCCTGTAGCAGTTGAGTCTTGATTCCAATAGTTTCTTATTTTTTCTTAGAGAGCTAGATATTTGTGCATTCAGCCAGTCATTTTGTTATTCCTTGATACATGTTGTTGATAACAATGCTACATAAATGATTCAGATATGTACAGGAGAGTAGTCGAACGTGTTTGTGGAAAAACACATTGTTACTGTACCGTAAACTAGAGGCCCTGAAGCTATTTTTCTCAGATTGAAAACATTCTGCACAATGTTATTAGATTATGCACGATACATTTTACAACAGCATGTTTGTGACTTCAAATGATTTGTGGATCCCAAATTCTATTATTATGTTATGTGATACACTTTGGAAGCAATACTGAAAATAAGACCATTGTAACATCATAATAATAGGACAACCACAAAGCTATTATAAACCTTTGGGATTGACACAAATAAAGTGATCAAATACATTTAAGGTAAATCAAACATGCATTGAATTTCAGTGAATCTGTTTCTCTTTTTTGTCTGTGTACTCCTGTATAACATAATCCTATTGAGTGAACCTGCAGTGCAGCTGTCCTTTACCTGCGTTTGATTAAATTGGGGCCTGGAAGTTAAAGGTCAAAAGCCAGCCATTGATTAACCAGGTCTTCTGACCCTCTTGGCCTTGTTACGTTGGTTGTTGTTTTGTTCATTTTCTTTGGTTGAATATATAAAGAATTCACACAATTTGTTGAGGTTCTGACTAACGGACATTTTTATTTCTTAAAAATAAAAATAAAATATTTTGTTGTCAATGCAAGGTATGGAAAACAATGGTAGGCCCTACATGTGAAATTGTGCTCTTTTCAACTTGACATGAAATTCTATGCATGATTAACAATTCAGAACGTTAGTTAGTTAGCAACTACGAAAAAAAATGAACATTTGTCATATTTGTTAATGATTTGTACTTTATATCTTCCAAGTTTATTTATTATTCACTACTCTCAAGTATCCAATAAACATATTTTTCATTTACCACTTTTGGAAGTATACAGCGCCTTCAGAAAGTATTCTCACCCCTTCACCTTTTCCACATTTTCTTTTGTTACAGCCTGAATTTGAAATGGATTCAAATGAGATTTTTTTGGTCAATGGCCTACACACAATACCCCATAATGTAAAAGTGTAATAATGTTTGTTATTTTCTTTTTACAAGTTAATAAAATTTTGTCAATGAGTATTCAAACCCTTTGTTAAGGCAAGTCTAAATAAGTTCAGGAGTAAAAATGTACTTAACCAGTCACATAATAAGGTGCATGGACTCACTCTGTGTGCAATAATAGTGTTTAACATGATTTTTGGTGAAGTTATTAATTACACTTCGGATGGTGTATCAATACACCCAGTCACTACAAAGATACAGGCGTCCTTCCTAACTTAGTGGCCAGAGAAAGAAAACTGCTCAGGGATTTCACCATGAGGTCAATGGTGACTTCAAAATAGTTACAGAGTTTAATGGCTGTGATAGGAGAAAACTAAGGATGGATCAACAACATTGTAGTTACTCCACAATACTAACCTTATTGACAGAGTGAAAAGATGGAAGCATGTACAGAATAAAAAATATTCCAAAACATTCATCCTGTTTGCAACAAGGCACTAAAGTAATACTGCAAAATATTTTACTGAGTTACAGTTTATAGAAGGAAGTCAGTCAATTAAAATAAATTCATTAGGGCCTAGGAGGATATAGGCCCACACACTTGGGAGCCAGGTCCACCCACTGGGAAGCCAGGCCAAGCCAATCAGAATGAGTTTTTCCCCCGGCATATGGTATAGAAATGAACATTCAATTCTCTGGCAACAGCTCTGTTGGATATTCCGCAGTGAGCATGCCAATTGCACGCCCCCTCAAAATTTGAAACATCTGTGGCATTGTGTTGTTTGACAAAACTGCACGTTTTAGAGTTGCCTTAAATTGTCCCCAGCACAAGGTGCACCTGTGTAATGATCATGCTGTTTAATCAGCTTCTTGATATGCCACACCTGTCATGGGATTGATTATCTTGGCATATGGAAAATACTCACTAACAGGGATGTAAACAAATTTGTGCACAACATTTCTGAGAAATAAGCTTTTTGTGCATATGGAACATTTCTGGGATCTTTTATTTCAGCTCATGAAAAACACTATACATGTTACGTTTATATTTTTGTTCAGTATTTGTCAAGACTTGAAAATGGTCAATGACCAATTTAAAGAATAATGGGGAAATGTTGCACAATCCAGGTGTGGAAAGATCTTAGAGACTTAGCTAGAAAGACTCACATCTGTAATCGCTGCCAAAGGTGCTTCTACAAAGTATTGATTCAGGGGTGTGAATACTTAGGTAAATTAAATATTTATTTATTTAATTTTTAGTAAATTAGCAAACATTTATAAAAACCTGTTCTCTTTTGTCATTATGGGGTATTGTGTGTTGAAATCTATTTAATCCATTTTGAATTCAAGCTGTAACACAACAAAATGTGGAATAAGTCAAGGGGTTTGAATACTTGCTGAAGGAATTGTAATTACTTGAGAAACCACATATTCACTGTGCTCCTTTATAAATCATGCTGTGCTGAAACCTTGACTTCTCAAAATGATGTCATTCAAATTTCCTCTCGAAAAATTCATAAAAACCTCAAATAATGGCTTGTTGCGCTAATTCGTGACTCCATTTCCAAATGCTCCACAAACACAAATATGTTTTTCATTCCTGCAGCAGCTTGTGGTCCTTTATAAATCAAACCCATTAAACATGGATATACTACTTATGTATGGCATTGAAACAGAGGTATTAAAGTGGGTCACAAACAGCAGAATTGTAGTGGGCTTAATTTCAAGAAGTTGCATGTTCCACTACAGTGATTCAATTCTAAAATTATGACTGGTGTGTCTTATTGTGCAAAATATCTTCAATTTAGAGTTTGTCAGATGTTTGAAAACATTGTGGACTCGCTCACCTATTACAGTCCTACATTGAATTGTCCACAGAGTCAATATTTCCACTTAGGCATCGCTAACAATAAATCAAATGACATACTGTATTAATGTCTATAGCTAGAGTTCTCACAGGTTGGTGTGGCAGTTTACCTGCTGGGTCAATAGCAGTAGCTCTACGTCTGGCTTTTGAGGCCATTTTCCAGAATCAGGGCAGTCGGAGCATTGATTGTGTTTTCACGCATCCCCTCCTCTCACCAACAGCAAAGGAAAGAATCAGAGACGCACAACTCTCCTCCCCTCTGTAGTTCTTGCTTCCATTCTGCCAGGGTTGAGATCAGGGTTCAGACACATGCCTCCTTCCCTGCTCCCCTGAAGTTAATTTAGTTAACTTTACCACCCAGGAAGTGCTAGCAGTAAAGCTCAGAAGTCCATGCACTACTACTAACAATGGCTGCTCCAATACAGTTCATACATGACATATCACAGCCATGGCTATTCATTCAAATTACTGACTGCACACAACCCTGGAATCACCAGCAGCCCGCCAGGGTTTGGTGCTGGGGCATGTTAAACCCTCTCTTTTTAAATCGGGGGAATACGCTCAACGCTCAATTAAGCAAACACTGTGGAAAAACATTCAGTCCATAGTTTCCCTCTTCCTTCATTCATAGCAGTACTTTTTCTCTCTAGAGAAGTGAGCTACACATGGCATCTCCTGGAGATTGAGATTTTGTAGAAGCAATATGCTTCTTGATTAGTGCTTGAAGACACTTGAGGAAAGTATGTTAAGAGCTCCCCCTCCCTCTCTGCTAGCTGCGTAAGTTATGGTCTGGGCAAAATCAAAGGTATGTTTTTTAATTTGCCCTTGCACTGCTGTATTTGATCAATATTTCAAATTCAAAGGGGATTTTGTCATCAATAGGATCCAAGGCAATACCAAAGGCAAAAATGTAATATTGATCAGTCAGGAAAGTAGTTTCTGACTGTACTGYGTGGGAATGTGCTGCATGATACAATATATAATTGGCTTAAACATCTCATAACAACACTAGGCAATATCTTATGCGTGCATTGGATGCCATGGCTGTTTAGGACATCTGTTGCAATAGCATTATGATGACAGTGTCATGTAGGACTCTATGACAGAGCGCTTGGGCATGTATTCTCATCACTYMATATGGATCACAGTATGAATGGGTAGTAATAGTTTCAGGACCCATGAGAGTAACCCCAAGATTCCTATATGTGCTACCTGGAACATATATATGGCAGAAAACACACATATTGTAATATCTGACTTACAGTATATGGGTGGGTAACACTTAGACATAACAGAAATTATGCGTGTATTGTATAAAAAAAAYRATACAAGAGACATGTAAGCTAAGCCTTCTAAGGTCTCACATACATAGGACATACATACACAAGTACAGACAGGCATATCTTACATATTTAGACCATGTTGTCCAATATAAAAAGATATAGAAGATTTTTATGTTATACCTGGAACTTGGCAGCAAATACACATACKATATTAATAGATATCTGTTGTAATAGTAATAGAAGATTAATAGATATCTTGTTGTAATATCTGATTTATATCAACTATAGACAGAAATGTTGCATGTATTGTATATAACACACGAGAGACAAGTAAGTTCTAAGGAAGGGGTGAAGGAGGAGAGGTGGTAAAGGAGCTGGAGGGGTAGAAGAAGGAGAGGCAGGAGGAGGGATAAAGGAAGAGGAGGAGGTGAAGAAGGAGGAGTAGGAGGAGGGGGGTCAGGAGGAGGATCAGGAGCCAGAGGATGACTCAAACACTGTAGCTAGCTCGCAATCCCTCCTCCGCGATAATGTTATTGGGGCCCGGGTATGTTAGTTAACTCATTGAAGTTAGTGGTTGCTACTGGTTTCAGATCCGAGGCGAGAGAAACTGTCAGCCATTTGTCATCACGCACCCAAGAAGCTTCAACCAATCACTCAACGGATATTATTGGCAGTGTTCGAGAGGATGAGAACCGTAATGTATCATCGGTCAATTTTGACTGATTGATCTACAAATAATAATGAGTAGTTATTTATGATGCAAGGWTTATTTGTAAATCAGTCAATCGGCAGTCGGCTGCACTGTTTTTATTGTTTCTTCTTTTTTATGTTGAAACCTATAAGGAAAGCATTTATTTTGTTGAGGTTACATTGTCAAAACATACACTTTTATTATAATATTCATAGATAACTCATATAATTAATATATTATGTCTTGAATATGTCATACCATATCTATGTAGGGAATTCACCACAATCATGTATTCAATTGTGTTGTCTTTTATGACATATACGTTAACACATATAGAAATACACCACAGACATATAATGTAAAACCAGATACTTATTAGATTACTTATTGTACAAATAATCTTATTCGGCCATACAATATTCTTATTTGATTTTCATGATTCCTTTCCATATGGGACTCTCAGTCTGCCGGCTCATAACTGAAGTTCAAATAAGGAGAGGAGACAACAATACAATAGAAACAATTGTGTTTCCATTTTCCTCTAGTCAGGCACCAGCTGGACAATATTTAATCCAATTCCTGCTCTCTTTGCCTGGGAAACTCAATTACCGTTCGGAGAGAAGTAAACCCATTATTGAAGATGCACATTTGCAGTATAATACGAGAGATTACAGAAAACAAATGACTTAAGAGGACTAGTTACTGTCACCCTGTTTGCCTGGATGGTGTCAACTAAAAGTTTCTGTTGAATTCTAAATCAATTTAAAGATGAGTGGCAGCTGCTTCTGCAATGCAAGTCTGTTCTCTTACTGAGGTAAGATTTACAGGGAAAGGTGTTTTTCCTCACACCATAAWACTTTATATTATAAAGTCATATGATGTTTATGTTAAATGGAGCCATGAAAGAGAATCCTCCAGCACCTAAAGGTGGTGTAAAATAACAACGGTGTTTGAAAATACATTTAGTCCATTCACACACGAGTAGAGTACAGTAMAATGTATTATAAACTGGGTGGTTCGAGCCCTGAATGCTGATTGGCTGACAGCCATGGTATATCAGACCGTATACAACAGGTATGACAAAACATTTATTTTTACTGCTTAATTTACGTTGGTAACCAGTTTATAATAGCAATAAGGCARCTCTGGGTTTTGTGATATGTGGCCAATATACCACGGCTAAGGGCAATGTGTCGTGCCTAAGAACGGCCCTTAGCCGGTGTTTATTGGCCATACACCACACCTCCTCGGGCCTTATTGCTTAAATATACTCTARTCTTTTCTACTGGACTGTACATTACTGAACTATACTCCACTTTTCTTTACTGTACTGTAGTCTACTGTGCTCTAATGTACTTTACTGTCCTTTAATGTGCTCACCTGCACAGTACTGAACTAAACTCTACTTTTCATTACTGTGCTATACTCTACTGTACTGTACTGTAATGAACTATTCTACTTGTCTTTACTGTACTGTACAGTACTGTGCCCGACTGTGTGGAGCTGTGCTGTACTGTACTATACTCTAATTTACGAATTTTAATCAGGACGGCTGGTCTGAATACTCGTTTAACTTAACCAGTAAGTTTAACATAATTCATTTTGAGTKCTATTCTACAGCCATAGTGGGAATGAATACAAACTTAACATCATAGCGTCTTGTTTCTTTTGCTCTTTCTTATTAGCCATGTGCGGAATGTCATTCACATATTTACCTTATAGCGTACAGTATAAGCACGGCACAATAATGCAGATTCATCATGCTTGCTGTTTAACCTATGGGCTCACTCTTGCAACACCTAATATTGAGTTGCCAGCCACCCCCCCTCTCCCTTTAATTGGTGMTGAAAGCATTCCACAGGGATGCTGGCCCATGTTGACTCCAATCTCTAATGCTTCCAACGGTTGTGTCAAGTTGGCTGGAGATCCTTTGGGTGGTGAACCATTCTTGATGCACACGGGAAACTGTTAAGCGTTAAAAACCCAGCAACGTTGCAGATCTTGACATAAATCATACCCTGTTCAAAGGCACTTAAATCTTTTGTCTTGCCCATTCACCCTCTGAATGGCACAGATACACAATCCATGTCTCAATTGTCTCAAAACTTTAAAATCCTTCTTTAACCTGTCTCCTCCCCTTCATCAACACTGATTGTAGTGGATTTAACAAGTGACATAAATAGGGATCATAGCTTTCATCTGGATTCATCTGGTCAATCTATGCCATGGAAAGAGCAGGTGTCCTTAATGTTTTGTACACTCAGTGTAGATGTATGGTGTGTTAACCCTTTACACTCGTGGGAATGGGCCTATATGGATAGGGCTAAATTGAAATMTMTCTTACAGAATAAATATGAAATGCATAAGCATGGTATCAATTGAAAGGGAACWGTTTGGAGATGAAAGGAAAATTATTAGACCAAAGTTGAGGACACAACAGTTAACCTGACACAAGWCTGAATTCATACATTACACTGTTGATTTCATGTGCATTTTACATTTACTGTACTTTTCGCCACATTTGATGATAATGAAATCTGAAAATACTCTGGATACATTTAGTAACATGATAAGATTATTCCTGGAAACTGTGGGGTAGATGCGACATAAGACAAGGGTTTGAGTGAGAGGACTAACTGGTGTCTCCAAGTGGCCACACAGCTCTCCAAAGTCTGCACATTTCCAATGCAACTATAATGTGCTTTTTTGAGCTCTCCTAGCTATGCCATTGAGGAACTAGAGCAAGCACATTTGTAGTTGTTTTGTTTACATCCCCGCCATCCCACAATTACTTGTTGTTTACACAATCCAAAAACGGACCATTATAAAGCGCAATATGGGTCAGGTGGGCATCATTTGAAAGCTTGTTCTATTGCTACTGTAACATGACTAGCTAAGTAATAAAATACGATCTTACAGTGTTAGGCTTTCACAGGGCAATTCAGAGAAACAGGTTATAATGTTGTATTTCGTAGAAAGGCAGTCTGGTCTCATAGACTACATGTAACATAATACATTTAAATCAACACAAATTATTTTCATACAGTATGTTACGTTTGGTATGGTTACATAAGACAGACGGTTACAGGCAAAAACTAAAGTGGGGTGGATGGATGGGCGTATAATGCAAACATCTAGCAACCCAAAGATTGCAAGTTCAAATCTCATCACGGACAACTTTATCATTTTAGCTAATTAGCAACTTTTCAACTACTTACAAATGTTTTTCTACTTGCATCTACTTAGCATGTTAGCTAACTTTTCCCCTAACCCTAACCTTAACCCTTTTAGATAACCCTTCCCCTAATCCTAAACCTAACCTTAAGCCTTTAACATAACTCCTAAACTTAACCCTAACATTAACACCTAGCCTAGCTAACATTAGCAAGCTACCAAACGTTAGCCACCTAGCTAGAATTTGTAATATATCATACATTTCTGCAAATTCATAACATATTGTACATTTTGCAAGTTCGTAACATGTAATAATACTTGTAATTCGTAACATATCATATGAAATGGGTGATGGACGTCCACAAATTAAAACATACCATACTAATTTKTTTTGATATACGTACAGAATCATACAAAATGCTCTGAGACCAGGTTGAGAAAGGAGCCATGGGTGCATTCGGGTGTGTGTTCTGTGGGGATTTATTTTCATAATAGACAAACATTGGCTCATTCTGTTCAAAACAACCCAGGGTATGATGCCATGTCCTCTTGWAACTGTACATCAAACATAGTGATCATAAACGTTGACACAGGATATGACATGTTAAGTGCAGTGCTCAAGTGTGTTTGGCTTGCTGTATGAGATCAAAGCGGTATTTATAATAATCCTCAATGTCTCATCTTTCAAAATAGGTTGAGTTTTCTTAATTTACAGCATTTCCCTCACTCAGACAACAAAAGATTGTGCAAAAGTTGCCCAATTAGTGGGAGGGARGGGGGCAACTTCTTGTCGCATGCGGTGTTCAAGTTCAGAACAGCCAAATCCCATACAGCGTTGTGAAGCGCAGAGCCTGAGCTCTGATGTCATTTATAGCATGTTACTGTACAGTGACTGCATTCCCTTTACATGCTTATCAGTGCAAAATGTCATTTTCAATCCGTATATGGGTATGAGTGTAAAGGGTTAAACTTTTAAATCAATGTTTTTTCCTTGGAATACATTTTAAAGTGGAAAAAGTGAGTCTCATCATTACACTGTTACTTTGGAATTGCCCTTATGTTCCCCTTTTTGAAAGATGGATTGCCACCAGATGGCGCAGCTACACGGAACTCCACTGTCTGAGGAAAATGTATGTGTATCCACTTCATTGCACAGTACAGATAGATCCCCAGGTCAAACATTATTGAATTGCATTTGTTTTCTTTGAAACTTAATGACACGTTGGCATGTGGCTGAAAAAGATTGAGATTGGGATGGCTGTAACCTCTTTTCTTGGACTGCGGCGAGTCAAGAACAAATGGCCCGTTCTCCTTCGTCAAGCACCTGTATTTATTCTCCCACATCACAATAGCTAGTCATTGTTTAACCATGACAGTGATGGAGTATTCTGTGTTATTTGCTTGACACTCCATAAAACATCACACACATTGGCATGAAGAGAGATTAGGAATCGATATCCAGCTACATTTGCAGTTACCCTCGTTTTTCACAAATAGCCCTTAACAAAATGTCTAAATATGATGCCTRGAAACAAACACTAAGGTCACCTGTCAAATCAAAGATCACATGTTCTTCTTTGATGAGTGCTGTCGACTTAAAACAGTGAATTAAAAACACCATTGAAAGTCTTGAGGATCTTTTTTTGTATTTTCAAATGGTTATCAAACAACCTCAAAATAGAATGTTGTTGTTTCAAGTCTTATTTGGCATGCTATGGACATTGTAAATTGCTTAAAGTGATAGTGGCTAGAGTCAAGCTATACTGTATATGTCCTGTATCACACTAAACATGTCCTTGCATTTTATAGCTCATTTAGTGATTCATTGCATTTTATAAAAATGAAAAGGTGAAGAACTTGACATTATGACAACATATATATATGTTCATGGTGGCCTCCTTCGAACACAACTTGCCATAAAGTAATCATGGCCTTTATAAAATATATTGTTGCCAGTGTCCTTGAATTCATTGACCACAGTCTCTTGGTGCTCCTGAGAAAAATCTCACCAATTAATCTTTGAATGAGCTGAGGTGCTTGTATTTTTACAATAGTGTTGTATAGCCAGAGATATATTAGCCCCTGTGAGACCAAAGATGTTTGTATGTGTGCAGTTGATTAAAATCATGCCATTTTATTTTAATATGCTTCTAGTAAAAATGGCCTTCCTCCATAAAATTGCCTGAATTTGGGAATCTATCAAACGCATGACCTTGTGCTGCATCCTTTCTAGTAAAACAGTCATAAGCTTGGAATAACTGCATTACTAGCTGTTTGGGGTTTTAGGCTGGGTGTCTGTACAGCACTTCGAGATATTAGCTGATGTACGAAGGGCTATATAAAATAAAATTGATTGATTGATTGATTGATACATTGAACATGAACATTGGTGGAGAGTTTACTTATCAAACGTTGCTATGTTACCAAAAATCTTTCCGACCTACAGTCGAAAAGCAGCCCTGATTTTTGGGCACAAGCCACAAACAAAGCTGTTTTTATGAAAAACGGGGAATGTCTGACCACAGAAACATATATAGTTGTACGCAGGACAACCTATTACAGGAGCCCTACATAATGGAAAGCCTGATACAACGTTGTGCTGAAGTTATTCACAGAACAGGAGGGCAATTTCAATGATCAACATGGAAAGTTGCTCAATAGACTCYTAATTACATAATCACTGTGAATAAGTAAATCCCAAAAGTTTGTTGTGGAAAATACGAAATGCGGATCCCGATCACAGCTGACTGAGGAAGAGGTTTCTGCCGCTTGCCCACCGGATCATTCAGATGTGTTAGTCGGCTTAGATGTACTGTATGTTTTAAACAAGGTTTTTATCCACAAATCTCAGTTTACTCAAGGCCACACTCCGTTAGGAATAGCTTTCAAAATATGAATATGCTCCAGTCAAATTAACAAGGAGTGAAAGTAGGCTGCATTGGAGCCAATTAGTTGTTAGGTCTCAATTGAACGATTAACAGCACAATAACAGATTTCAAAGTTAGGCTAACGATTGACACTGTGAAAAACACAGTGGCTCCTGTTTTAATTTGAATCAGAGAACAGAAAGACTTTCAAAGCYGAATAAGGCCCGGTGTTTCCTGAAGCAACAAAGATGAGAGTTCACTGACTGTTATTAGAGTCGAGAGGTTTTGGGAGTGTAGAACTATAATTGAAAGAGAAATGTGGTGGATTGTCAAGGCCTATAGATTTGAATCAATTACATTGATCTGAAAACAGCTTTTGRTGGATTTTAGAGATACAGTACCAGTCAAAAGTTTGGACACACTTATTCATTCCAGGGGTTTTCTTTATTTTTACTATTTTCTACATTGTAGAATAATAGTGAAGACATCAAAACTATGAAATTGTCACGCCTACTCCCGTTCTCCCTCTCTGGCTCGAGAGCGACAGGCTGCCGCTTCATTATGCACACCTGTCACCATCATTACACACAGCTGCGCAATTTTGTACTCACCTGGACTCCATTACTTTGTTGATTACCCCGCTATATCTGTCTGTTCCTCCGTTGGTTCCCCGTGTCAGCATTAATGTCGTTATGTTTTCATGTCTAGACGCTGTCCTGTCTTGTTTCATGTCCGTTGTTAATGAAATGTTCTCTCCCTGTACTTGCTTCCCATCTACCAGCGTCATTCCTTACAGAAATAACACATATGGAATCATGTAGTAACCAAAAAAGTGTTAAACAAATCAAAATATATTTGAGATTCTTCAAAGTAGCCACATCAAAACTATGAAATAACACATATGAATCATATTGTAACAAAAAAAGTGTTAAACAAATAAGTTTATCAATGATTACTTATTTGTTTAAAACTTTTTGGGTTACAATATGATTCATATGTGTTATTTCATAGTTTTGATGTCTTCACTGTTATTCTACAATGTAGAAAATAGTAAAAATAAAGAAAAACCCTTGAATGAGTAGGTGTGTCCAAACTTTTGAATGGTACTGTAGGTATGAGTGTTTTTAAGTTGTATATTTCTTGTAAACGTTATTTAAAAGCTTTGAGGATAAATCCACTGAAATACATTTAGTTTATTTCCATGACAATGGGTCTAGCATTAGAAAAAAAGTAAGAAAAACCCTGGAATGAGTAGGTGTGTCCAAACTTTTGTCTGGTAATGTAAGTAATAGGTATGATAAAGCCCAATGATGCCTTAATGCTTGAGATAGTGTGGAAGTCCAAATAAAATGAAACAGGTTGTCTATTTGTAGATATTTTTTAATTCTATGTGCCAAAATGTGAATATGAATCACAGATTTTTGTTGCTAGTTTGATGCTTCACATGAACAAATCACATTTCAGCCCCCTCATAGTGATCTSACAATGTTGAATGATATCTGTGGATTAGAATGGTTGCACTGGACACGATTGCTGCCGTTTGACGGGCTCCTGACCAATTCGCTATTTTGTGTGGGGGGTTTTTCTCGCTGATCTTTGTACATAATGTTTCTGCCATTGTTTATTATTACGTGTCATTACTTTTCTATTATTTCTCTATTTTATTTCTCGCTGCATTGTTGGGAAGGGTCCATAAGTAAGCATTTCACCTGTTTATGAAGCATGTGACGAATAAAACAGTGCTTTCATATTAATCAATATGGTATGTATTGTCTCCCATACTTTATATTTCATTCAAATCAACAGATATACCTATATAACAAGCCATACATACCATATTGCTTAATTTGAAATAACTGTTTTGGAAACATGTTATATATAATTCTTATCCACCAACAGTATCAACCAACATTTTGTGATCACTATATGGGGGATGAAATGTAATGTGTTAAAGAAGATATCTGCTAATGGTACATCAATTGTTTTACTTTTATATACCCATTGATTCTTGAGGAATATAACTTTAAAATACCTCATGAGCTTTGTTCAAATGTAGTACCCCATCAGAACCCAAAATATAAGCTTGTTTTACTCCATTGTTTGTAAACCATGAAATTGTAAACTAACACTATGGCGCTACAGGCCCACCCAAGAATRTACTGAAATGGCACTATATCAGGTGTTGTTCAGCGTGAGAAATCAAAACATTTTCGAGCTCATCTACTGGACTATGTATAGTTTGGGCCTGTGTGATATATGGGACTATCAGCCATTACTCCTCACAAACTACGAATGTAGTATTTAATGTGTAATCGTACGTAAAGACAACATGACATCAGCATGAGTTCTCCATTACTTTTTTCCTACTCATAGACAAGAAAGAGTCTGTATATCAATACTGCATAATGTGCACGCTTATTTGGGATATGGTCATGCCAATGACTTTGGTTGTCTTATCATGTGCATAATTTTCCATCCTCTTTGCCCATGGCCTGACAAATTTACAGCAGGACTCTATGTTGATCCATTACAATCTGGGGAATATGTTAATTTGTTACGGAAAGTKAATTCCGGAGTTTTGATGTTTTATCAGCAAATTGTTTTACTTATTGTGAGTATGTTTTCAGCTATACTTGCACGACRGAATAATTGGACATGTGGCATGTTGCAAGTTCAGTGCCATTGGTTGTCCCAGCTAGACATAACAAACAGTAGGTCCTTGAACTCCAAGTGTGAAGGGTTTCAATCAATTTACACAGAGGTCTTACTGGTCAATGAAACACTCCATGTTATTGGTTCCCCTGCTAATGAGAGAAAGGACATATGCATTTCTAGACTCAGAGATTTGCAAAGGTCGGTCACAAATATGTCAGGGATCGTTATTCGTAGTGAAATATATTTCCATGTTAGAGCAAATTCTCCCTCCGCACAAAGAAGAATTTAAAGAAAATGTGTGTCATGCATTTGATTAATATGATACTTTCCCACCTTACTTGCGGATGCAGAGCTGTAACATTTGGCTTCCTAGCCCGTACAAAGGCTGCAATCCATTCTCATACTATATCTAGGTCAGATTACTCAACCGTGCACAACACCTTTGCCACTCTGGCAGATTACATTTACTGTTTGAATGTATGTGCTGTGCAAATGTTCTATAGCTATGGATGTAATGTAGACCAGAGACAAATTGAGCATTTCAACCAAATACAGTAAGTCCTACAGGCCRTAGTTTTATCACACCTGGACTACTGCACAGTTATATGGTCAAGCGCTGCAAAGAACGACATACCGTTGGCCCAGAACAGAGCAGCACGACTGGCCCTTAAATGTACACAGAGTGCTAATATCAAGAACATACATGTCAATCTCTCCTGGCTCAAAGTAGAGGAGAGTGACTGCATCACTACTTGTCTTTGTGAGAGGTATTGACATGTTGAAAGCACCAAACTGTCTGTTSAAACAGCTAACACACAGCRCAGACACCCATACATACCCCACAAGACATGCCACCAGGGATCTCTTTACAGTCCCCAAGTCCAGAACAAAGGCTGGGAAACGCACAGTATTACATAGAGMCATGACTACATGGAACGCTCATCCATATCAGGTAACTCAAGCTAGCAGTAAAATCAGATTTAAAAACAGATAAAACAACACCTCACAGCAATACGCGGACTGTGAAGAAACACACACTCATACACACTCACTCACTAACACACAAACTGTACACACACCCAACATTGTAATAGAAGTGGTCCAACAAAACGGATGCTAAGCTACAGAGGTGTTTCGCTAGCGTTGAATGGAATATGTTCCGGGATTCATCGGATAACGTTGAGGAGTTTACCACATCAGTCACCAGCTTTTTCTCTAAGTTCTTCTTAACTCTGTTGCATTGTTGGAAAAGGACCTGTAAGTAAGCATTTCACTTAGTCTYCACCGGTTGTTTATGAAGCTGTTGTTTATGAAGTTGTTTAGGAAGATGTGACAAATACAATTTGATTTGATTAATATTGTAATACTCTATTGTTGTAATATTGTACATTTTATATTGTACATTTGTAATAGTGGAGCAATGTAAATGTGTAGTGCACAATGTCTGGTGTGATGTATTGTTTTATTTATGATGTCGATTATTATTTTGTTGTGATGTGTTGTTTTGTTCCTGTTTGGACCCCAGGAAGAATAGCGGCTGCCTTAGTTAATGCAGATCCTAATACAATACTAAATTCTAATACTATTAGAGCACACAAGATTAACATACAGTACCATTCAAAAGTTTGGACACACCTACTCATTCAAGGGTTTTTCTTTATTTTGACTATTTCCTCGTTGTATAATACTAGTGAAGACACGAAATAACACATATGGAATCATGTAGTAACCAAAGATGTGTTAAAAAAAATCTAAATACACTGCTCCAAAAAATAAAGGGACCACTTAAACAACACAATGTAACTCCAAGTCAATCACACTTCTGTGAAATCAAACTGTCCACTTAGGAAGCAACACTGATTGACAATAAATGTCACATGCTGTTGTGCAAATGGAATAGACAACAGGTGGAAATTATAGGCAATTAGCAAGACACCCCCAATAAAGGAGTGGTTCTGCAGGTGGTGACCACAGACCACTTCTCGTTCCTATGCTTCCTGGCTGATGTTTTGGTCACTTTTGAATGCTGGCGGTGCTTTCACTCTAGTGGTAGCATGAGACGGAGTCTACAACCCACACAAGTGGCTCAGGTAGTGCAGTTCATCCAGGATGGCAATCATGCGAGCTGTGGCAAGAAGGTTTGCTGTGTCTGTCAGCGTAGTGTCCAGAGGATGGAGGCGCTACCAGGAGACAGGCCAGTACATCAAGGAGACGTGGAGGAGGCCGTAGGAGGGCAACAACCCAGCAGCAAGACCGCTACCTCCCCTTTGTGGCAAGAGGATCAGGAGGACCACTGCCAGAGCCCTGAAAATGACCTCCAGCAGGCCACAAATGTGCATGTGTCTGTCAAACGGTCAGAAACAGACTCCATGAGGGTGGTATGAGGGCCCGACTCCACAGTGGGGTTGTGCTTACAGCCCAACACCGTGCAGGATGTTTGGCATTTGCCAGAGAACACCAAGATTGGCAAATTCGCCACTGGCCCCCTGTGCTCTTCACAGATGAAAGCAGGTTCACACTGAGCACGTGACAGACGTGACAGAGTCTGGAGACGCCGTGGAGAACGTTCTGCTGCCTGCAACATCCTCCAGCATGACCGGTTTGGCGGTGGGTCAGTCATGGTGTGGGGTGGCTTTTCTTTGGGGGCCGCACAGCCCTCCATGTGCTCGCCAGAGTTAGCCGACTGCCATTAGGTACCGAGATGAGATCCTCAGACCCCTTGTGAGACCATATGTTGGTGCGGTTGGCCCTGGGTTCTCCTAATGCAAGACAATGCTAGACCTCATGTGGCTGGAGTGTGTCAGCAGTTCCTGCAAGAGGAAGGCATTGATGCTATGGACTGGCCCGCCCGTTCCCCAGACCTGAATCAAATGAGCACATCTGGGACATCATGTCTCGCTCCATCCACCAAAGCCACGTTGCACCAAGACTGTCCGGAGTTGTCGGATGCTTTAGTCAAGGTCTGGGAGGAGATCCCTCAGGAGACCATCCACCACCTCATCAGGAGCATGCCCAGGCGTTGTAGGGAGGTCATACAGGCACGTGGAGGCCACACAACACTACTGAGCCTCATTTTTGACTTGTTTTAAGGACATTACATCAAAGTTGGATCAGCCTGTAGTGTGGTTTTCCACTTTAATTTTGAGTGTGACTCCAAATCCAGACCTCCATGGGTTGATAAACTTGATTTCCATTGATAATTTTTGTGTGATTTTGTTGTCAGCACATTCAACTATGTAAAGAAAAAAGTATTTAATAAGAATATTTCATTCATTCAGATCTAGGATGTGTTATTTTAGTGTTCCCTTTCTTTTTTTGAGCAGTGTATATTCTTCAAAGAATTACATGCTTTAAGACTTTCAGACCTCAATGTGTCAGCTAAAGACAATATGTCCTAACAATATTTGAGCAAGGTCTTAAATAAGGTAATATACTGTATATTTTTACGTTTTTACTTTATTAAAATAATATGGTAAACTTTCCTTCCATAATAGGTAAGTGTGGGTAAACTAATGTTTTTCAGTCTTAATCATACCTCTATACAACACCTGGCCTTGTGATACAAACAAACCCCTTTTGTGAAGCGAAGCCTGTAAAACTAACCTCTCAAACTTGTTTCCTATCAGAATAGCTAACCATAGTGGTCAACTAATGCTTGTACAGTATGCATGAGGGAATTTTCAGCTGAAAGCCTATAATTGTGTTCAGGCAAGGTTTTCAGATAAGGGAAAATAATTTAGGTTCAATTGATATTTTGTTTTAGGGAACTGGTCTAAAGAGGTTGCCTTCACCTTTGACTCAATAGTTAATTTTGTTTAAGTGTTGACAAAGCTCACTTCCTGTAGCCATTCACCTGTACATTCACTCTCACCAAAAAACACATTATGCCAGGTCAGCAGTCCTTACCCTAACAGACTGCTCAGTATAAAAACAACACAAAAATACTCATTTAAATTTGGGCACTATGTCATATGTCAGTTGTGCAGAGGTGAGGACGGAGTCAAGCGCAGGACACAGAACTGAGTAAAAATAACGTACTTTACTCTGAAAAATAAATCAGCCAAAATAATCCACGCAGGGATAACAAACCCTAACACAAGCGACTAACACAAACCAGGAATAATCACGCACAAAACATAATGGCAACCAGAGGGTTAAATAGGGAAATAATAATAACTTAATGGGAACCAGGTGTGTACACTCAAGACATAACAAATGGAAAAAAMAAACATGGATCGGTGGCAGCTAGAATGCCGGTGACGACGACCGCCGAACGCCGCCCYAATAAGGAGAGGCATCAACTTCGGCGGAAGTCGTGACACACTAACAATATGTTAATAAATTATACAGCACTTCCTGGTCATCAAAGCACTAGTACCCCAATTATCCCTACAGTAAAGTTAACACTGAAGATATTCCTGGACTTAAAATTGTCTCAAGAGAATAACTGGTGGCTTAGGAAATTACAGTTCCAAAGAATGCCCATAAAATGTTTGTCAAATCGTTGCTTGTGGAGACGAGACAACTAATAAAATAATTGCCAGGGTCATAATTAAAAAGGGAAGGAACATAGTTTAAYGGCATAAACTTACCAAAGTTAATAATTGAGCAGCAATCATAKATTTAATAATTATTTGACATTAATTAAGGGTCCTTCTGCCATTCTCTCAGTTGCAGCTTTCCCCGGTTTKTGTAATGTATTTCAGTCATTAAACTCAGGCTATGGTCTGCCAAGAGATAGTACTCAAAACATGAATTGAACAAAATAAAATGATGTCCACGATGTAATTTGCTAAATTGTCTGTTCTCCAGTCAKATGTCATAAAAATATCCCTTATTTCAGTACATTGGAATTGTTCCATTTGAAGAGGCAATGTTCCTTGGCTCAAATTCAAGCACTGTAGATTGAAATGTCAAATAAGCAAGGTGGATGTGTAAATTGACAGCAGGTTGAGGTACTCCAGAAAACGTTTAAAAAGTTGGCTTTCCACCACCTAAATTCTACATACTGTATATGCTTTAGTGATGGGAGAGGTTGTTGTCCTGTTACCACACGGCCAGGTTTATGACCTRCTCCCTATAGGCTGTCTCGTCGTTGTCGGTGATCAGGCCTATCACTGTCGTGTCATCGGCAAACTTAATGATGGTGTTGGAGTCGTACTTGACCGTGCAGTCATGAGTGATGAACAGGGAATACAGGAGGGGACTGAGCATGCACCCCTGAGGGGCCCCCGTCTTGAGGATCAGCGTGACGGATGTGTTGTTACCAACCCTTACCACCTGGGGGCGGCCCGTCAGGAAGTCCAGGATCCAGTTGCAGAGGGAGGTGTTTAGTCCCTGYGTCCTTAGTGTATTGATGAGCTTTGATGGTACTARGGTGTTGAATGCTGAGCTGTAGTCAATGAATAGCATTCTCACATAGGTGTTCCTTTTATCCAGGTGGGAAAGGGCAGTGTGGAGTGCAATAGAGATTGCATCATCTGWGGATCTGTTGGGGCGGTATGCAAGTTGGAGTGGGTCCAGGGTTTCTGGGATAATGGTGTTGATGTGAGCCATGACCAGCCTTTCAAAGCACTTCATGGCTACAGACGTGAGTGCTACAGGTCGGGAGTCATTTAGGCAGGTTACCTTAGTGTTCTTGGGCACAGGCACTACGGTGGTCTGCTTAAAACATGTTGGTATTACAGAAGCGACAGGGACAGGTTGAAAATGTCKGAAGAAAATGTCAGAAGACACTTGCCAGTTGGTTAGCGCATGCTCGCAGTGCATGTCCTGGTAATACTAGTGTCAATGATGCTATTTAGGCCTACAGTGCATTCGGAAAGTATTCAGACCCCATCCCTTTTTCCACATTTTGTTACGTCAAAGCCGTATTCTAAAGTGGATCTCATCAATTCACACACAATACCCCATGATGACAAACTGAAAACAGTTTAGAAATTTTAGAAATGTATTAAAAATAAAATACAAAAATACCTTACATAAGTATTCAGATCCTTTGCTATGAGACTCGAAATTGAGCTCAGGTGCATCCTGTTTCCATTGATCATCCTTGAGTTGTTTCTACAACTTGATTGGAGTACACCTGTGGTATATTCAATTAATTGGACATGATTTGGAAAGGCACTCACCTGTCTATATAAGGTCCCACAGTTGACAATGCATGTCAGAGCAAAAACCYAGCCGTGAGGTCAAATGAATTGTCCATAGAGCTCTGAGACAGGATTGTGTCGAGGCACAGATCTGGGGAAGGGTACCAAAACATTTCTGCAGCATTGAAGGTCCCCAAGAACATAGTGGCCTCCATCAGTGTCCTCCATCAGTGGCTTCCGTTCTGAAATTTAAGAAGTTTGGAACCACCAAGACTCTTCCTACAGGTGGCCACTCGTTAAAACTGAGGAGAAGGGCCTTGGTCAGGGAGGTGACCAAGAACCCGATGGTCACTCTGACAGAGCTCCAGAGTTCCTCTGTGGAGAGGGGAGAACCTTCCAGAAAGACAACCATCTCTGCAGCACTCCACCATTCAGGCCTTTAAGGTAGAGTGGCCAGACGGAAGCCACTCCTCAGTAAAAGGCACATGATAGCCCACTTGGAGTTTGCCAAAAGGCACCTAAATGGCTCTCATGCCATGAGAAACAAGATTCTCTGGTCTGATGAAACCAATATTGAACTCTTTGGCATCACGTATGGAAGAAACTTGGCACCATCCCTATGCTGAAGCATGGTGGTGGCAGCATCATGCTGTGGGGATGTTTTTCAGTGGCAGGGACTGGGAGACCAGTCAGGATCGATTGAAAGATGAACAGAGCAAGGTACAGAGAGATCCTTGATGAAAACCTTCTCCAGAGCGCTCAGGACCTCAGACTGGGACGAAGGTTCACCTTCCAACAGGACAATGACCCTAAGCACACAGTAAAGACAACACAGGAGTGGCTTCGGGACAATTCTCTGAATGTCCTTGAGTGMCCRAGGCAGAGCCCAGACTTGAAACCGATCGAACATCTCTGGAGAGACCTGAAAATAGCTTTGCAGCTCCCCATCCAACCTYACAGAGTTTGAGAGGGTCTGCAGAGAACAATGGGAGAAACTCCCCAAATCAGGTGTGCCAAGCTTGTGGCATCATACCTAAAAAGACACGAGGCTGTAATCTCTGCCAAAGATGCTTAAACAAAGTACTGAGTAAAAAGTCTGAATACTTATGTAAATGTAATATTTCACTTKTTTTGTTGTTGAAATTAGCAAACATTTCTAAACTTGTTTTTGCTTTGTCATTATGGGGTATTGTGTGTAGATTGATGAGGAAAAAAACAATTTCATACATTTTAGAATAAAGCTGTAACGAAACAAAATGTGGAAAAATTCAAGGGGTCTAAATACTTTCAGAACGCACCTGTATATAGTATGCAGTCATCAACAGCTATTGATTAAATTCAAACCAGAATTCAACAAAAAATGTACACTTCAATAGGCATAGGGTTTCAAGCTCTAATTTATGGCACATTTAATGATACTGTATGTAGTGATATTGAATTGTGTTTGGTTGTCAACGCAACCAAATATRAACATTTGAAGGATATTATCTTCAGCTTGGATAGTTCCATCTGTGCCACTGACTTAGTCTGGCTTTAATTCCAGTTTGTCTACAAYTTAATAACTTCTCTATCTCAACAAAAAATTATAGGTTAAAGAATTGGAATAAATCAAATCAAACTAGATTCAATGTATGGAATCACTTAGGAAAGTTGGAGTTTTAGGTAAACGTCCCCTTTAAAATGAGTAACACATCCATAGCCACATTTTGAAGATACTGTAACTATACATTTCTTCTTATGTGATCATAGAAAGCATGCATGTTCAAGATGCATCGTTCGTCGCATGTCTGTGGAGATCTTCACAATTGCTGTAATAATCTGCATAGAATCGCGCACGGCATTTATCACTTGCACCATGTACTTTTAATGTAATTTCAACTGAATTACAGGTCATTTGGTTCTGCTATTAGATGAAGTACCATGATAATATCGGTATATTAATCTGGTGTATTTATAAACAAAATATCTGACATTCCCATTTGAACTTTGCTGTGCTTTTAAATGGTTGAAAGCGTTGTAATAGACATTGTATACCCAAATGTCTTTCACATGTGGCTCAGCTGGTAGAGCATTGTGCTTGCGTTGCCAGGGTTGTGGGTTTGATTCCCACGGGGGACCAATACGAAAATGTATGCACTCACTACTGTAAATTGCTCTTGATAAGAGCATATGGTAAAAATGATTGACCACTAAAGCAAAAATCTGACATTGTTTTTCCATTGGAAATTAATTATGCTTTTCGATGGTTGAAAGCATAGTGATAATACATTGAAAATTCAACTAACTTTTGGCCCTATTTTGAGTTGGTGAATATAGGTTGTAATCTCATTGATCAACGTCTCAACTAAATATTACCCAATTATCCACGTTGAAATTACGMGGTGTGCCCAGTGGGATGGCTTTGGGGAAATGTCCTCCTTGACTAAGTGCCCTATGTCCAGAGGATGTGTAGTTAATCTCTCAAGTATACTTTGTTATGGATCGATGCAAGTGTTAGTCGACACATCTCCCCAGATGGCCAGCCTTTCCTTTTTTAATCCGGTTTGCAGGACAAACAAGGTGAAATTCGCAGCCCAGAGGGATTCTACTTAATCATCACAGCTCTTGCTGTGAGCACTGGCATAACACAGTTTCTCTGGACCCCCGCAAGGTCAGTGGTGCAGATACATACCCAGAGTCTGGAAGACTAAGGAAGAAAAGCCTCTCATTGAGTGAGAGGTCATCAACTCAAAAGCAACAAATAATGTTTCAATACTGCGCTCTTAGTATTTTCTCTAATCAGTCGAATACTGTACAGTAAATCAACAAGTCTAGATATCTCATGCCATTTTCATTGAAAAAAAACAGAGTTGTAATATTTCCTTCATCTTTTAGGAGAAKCAAGTCGGTCCTATTAGAATTTCCAATATTCGTGACTTGAGAAGTCAATCATTATTCTTGACAAAAGTCAGGATTTATTTTCCAGAAATCTTCCTGTTGTTTTTGCTACGCCCTTTACCAGCACCTCCAAATTCAGTATTTAGATGTTTCTCTAGGTTATTTGAAAATGTGCTATATTTAAACTTTCCTCTTCTAGTCACCCTTGTTCACTGCTCTCTGGTGCTAAGTCTTTTAAAATATACTTTTAAAAATACATACGGTTTTAATCCTCTGCCACCAGAGTTCAAGTTGGTCAGAAATACTGTATCTCAGCTGCATATCTCAGCTGCATATTGGCAGTGGTGTATACAGTACAGCCACTTATGRATATGTGACTTGTTTCAGAAAACTAGGCGTATGTCGCAGGTCACTACTTCACAGGAGAGCCATTTGAACGTAAACTTTWTTTTCAAWCAAAATGTGTTTTTTGGCAGAAATGCCTTCTGGAACATGTGAACTTTCATGTGCCTAAATAAAAAATGTGTATGCCATCTGTAAATACACAAATATGAATAAAATGGTTAAATTACAAGCCTAGTTGGCCACAGAAAAAGTCAGCAATCTTCCCGCTAGCCATGATTGGCTGAGATAATGAGTGGGCTGGACATGCCGAGAGATGAGTTCGGATTGGTCTGCAATATAGCAGGCTTCTGTCTATTTGAGCTGGTCAGTATGTGTTGCTATTGCTGTCTAACTATGCTTTTTTWAATATATATATTGCGTAGTAGAACTGCATAAGTGTTTTGCTTTCCACTTTCTGGAGGACAGACTTTTGAAATCAGTGGAATTAGAGTATGATAGCTAAGGAGATGAAGGAGGGCAACCATGGGATCCGTGACAGGGATAAGCATCCACGCATGGTGTATATGGGTAAGATAGTCTAGCTAGCTACATTTTCAGATATTACACATTTCTAATTTTGGCAGAAAGTCATTTTCATTTCAAGTTAAAGTGTACTGTTAGCTAGCTAGCTAGCTAACGTTAGCTGGCTGGCTTGCTAGCTAACGTTACATGTATGATCTTATTATTTGTATCTTGGAGCCATTTGCTTTGCTTGTTATAGCCTAATGTTAGCTAGCTAACTTTGAACCTGGTTGGTTAGCTACCTGTGTCATGCCCTGACCATAGAGCCTTTTTATTCTCTATTTTGGTTAGGTCGGGGTGTGACTAGCGTGGGTAATCTAGGTTGTTTGTTTCTATGTTGGCCTGGTATGGTTCCCAATCAGAGGCTGCTGTTTATCATTGTCTCTGATTGGGGATCATATTTAGGCAGCCATTTCCCTACTGAGTTTTGTGGGATCTTGTTTATGTTTAGTTGCCTGTTAGCACTTCATTGACTTCACGTTTCGTTCATTCTTTATTGTTTTTGTGAGTTTCAGTTAATAAACATGTGGAAACCATATCACGCTGCACCTTGGTCAGATAATTCTTACGACGAACGTGACAACCTGCAAATTTATGCTGGGTAGTAACGTCATGAGTTGGGATTATGGCTCATTGTTTAGCTAGCTAGCTATATGTCTTAACAAAATACTCCACTGTGCAAGTATCCATTTCAATAGCATTTCACTGCAACAACTGTTGATAGACATAGCTGGTAAATTCGCTCTGGCTATGTACTCTGATCTCAGAGCACTCTCGTCTGAGTGTGCCAGAGAGCAGAATAACTGACGCATTTACGAACCCTCAACACTTGTTGAATACGGCCGGTGTCAGTAAACGTTGGCAAAAAAGCGTAAATTGTTGCCAGCAGCACAGTTGCAGTCACCAACGCTCTTGATAACATAAAAACAGCCTAACCAGCTCTGCTAGGGCGAGTAAAATGGTCAGTGAGCTGTTCTCTCATTTGTGTCTGGAAGTAGCGAGCAAGCTAGCCAACATTAGCCAGTTAGCTTGGGTGCTTGTTAGGACAGAACACTCGGATCAACCCTTAAAGAGATGAATGGGGCTAAAGATTAAAACTTCTTAGGGATAGCCCCCTTTTTTTCAATTTTCGCCTAAAATGACATACCCAAATCTAACTGCCTGTAGCTCAGGCCCTGAAGCAAGGATATGCATATTCTTGGTACCATTTGAAAGGAAACACTTTGAAGTTTGTGGTGAATCGGATGGAGAGGAGAATATAACACAATAGAAAGTTGGCAGAAGAAAACACAAAGAAAAAAACAAACGTTTTTTGTATTTTCTTCGACCACCATCTTTGAAAATCAACAGAAAGGTTCCAAATCTAGCCATCACTCTGGTTGTAATTCCGATGGAGTCACAAGAGGGCAGCAGTATATGTGCAACGTTTAGATCGATAACTTGAAGTATGTGCAAGCTACTTGACATTAGTGTGAAGTCACCAGGTACATTTGGGCACACGTGAAGGACACATTTACATTTACATTACATTTTTCTGCAAAATCTGTATACGTGGACTTTTGATTTAGCTTTTCAGTATTAGTTGCCATATTGTTAGTTCAACATTTGCAAAACACCAGTCTTCATAACTTTATAACTCTCCATATTCTTGCCATTTTTGTCCAAAAGGAAAAGGCTTGCTGTCGCACAAGGTTAGCAGCCAAATTTGAACAGATATGGGGGTTCTCGCCATAAAGCCAGCTCATTGGCTATCTAGGTAGCTTTGTTTGACCCGATTGGTGCTTATTTGACAAAGTTACGAGTCAATCAAGTGAAGACTGCCGTGTCGTCGACAGACCTCTACATCGTTTGAAGTAGGAAAACCTGCAAAATCGGCAGTGTATAAATACTTGTTCTCCCCACTGTATATATTCTTGAGTTATTAATTTGGGAGACGGTAATCATTAAACAAACTTTTCCGTGGAGAATTCCTAATGAGTTACATGTTACATGATTCATTTTAAAAATAATAATTACACGTAGAGGTTATTATTCGATAAATAGCAGTCATCACATTAACTTTTCAAATGTAACAACAAACGGGTGTGATCATTCCATAGTACTGCTCTCAGGGACTTGTTGCATTACTCTCATTGCACTCTTCACTGTACTCTGTCTCTGATATTGCTTTACAAAGTCTGATTAAGGACATTATTCAGTGGTACATGTACAGTTGAAGTCGGAAGTTTACATACACTTAGGTTGGAGTTTTCAACCACCACAAATGTCTTGTTAACAACTATAGTTGTGGCAAGTGGGTTAGGACATCCACTTTGTGCATGACACAAGTACTTTTTCCAACAATTGTTTACAGACAGATTATTTCACTTATAATTCATTGTATCACAATTCCAGTGGGTTAGGGTTAGGGTTAGTTTTATCTCGTCAAGTTGGTTGTTGATCACTGCTAGACAGCCATTTTCAAGTCTTGCATAGATTTTCATTCCAATTTAAGTCAAAACTGCCATCAGGAACATTCAATGTCGTTTTGGCAAGCAACTCCTAACTACTAATTGTTAAAACGCATTCAGCCGGTGTCTATTCCACAGTTGCCACGGATAATCTTTGACGTTAAAATGCCTATTACTCTGTTCCATCTGATTGCGCAATCCACTGTCTCATCAGCCCAGCCAGCAACTATAACTTGATCTCCACTAAAAAAAGCATCTTGACATTATCTCACATTTCTTTTAGACTAATATTTAGTTTTCACTTGCGGAGATTTGTGCTTGAAGAGTAAAAAAATGATAAAATGGCAAATATTGTACAATCCAGGTGTGCAAAGCTCTTAGATACATACCAAGAAAGACAGTTGTAATCACTGCCATAGGTATTCTAGCATGTATTGCTCATGTGATACTTTCTTAAATGAGATATTTCATTTTCATTAAAATTGCATACATTTATAAAACATGTTTCACTTTGTCATTATGTGGTATTGGGTGTAGATGGTGAGAGAATAATATATTTAATCCATTTTGAATTAAGCTGTAACACAAAATGTTTGAATAAGTCAAGTGGTATGATACTCTCTGAAGTCATTGTATATGTGTACCTGACATACTGTATATTGGAAGCATGTGTGGAAAGATTTGGGGAAAATAGCACACACATTTAAAAAAAAAATAACCCCCAATTTTCACCACTCTCTAGAAAAAGACCTTAGACTGTCTGCCACTCTAGGAGCCCCAGATAAAGGAGGAAGAAAATGTTATTACGGTATTCTATGTATAGAAATTGTTGTATTGTAGATAATTAATATTATCAAATTAAAAACTCTGGGTTATGATGAATGGGTAATAGGAGAATGGGAAGCATGAGGCACCTTGTTTTTAAAACAATGTAGCTTGTGTCCCGACTGGCCAAGCCTATTCTGTTTATTAGTGACTACTAACAGGCAATAGGGTTCATTTAAAAATCTGCCATAATATCTGCAATTGCAATGACACAGATGGTAGCAGATAGAGAGCATTCAAACAGGTTGCATACTTCCTCCCCTAAATACTATTAGCAGGTACATTCTAACGATTAAAACATTTAATATTTAGCCTATGGTGTTGTTTTAGAACAAGTGTTTTTGTAAATGTAATAATCCACATTTCAGAGCAGTCAGAACTCATGCTATGTTGTTGCTATGGTAACTCCTTTCCAAAAGCCATCATTTTATGCATTCACAGGCATGATGATCTATATCGCGGACGTGCGTCTCTCAACCTTTATGAAATGAAGGACCGATGTGCCATTTCTAAATGAATTACTTTCATCTGTTTTTATTTGATAGGCTACTAGACAATAAACAGGCTCTGTGCTCAATGAAAATCAGATTTTTGATTTGATTTGATTTATTTAACCTTTACTTAACTAGGCAAGTCAGTTAAGAACAAATTCTTATATACGATGACGGCCTACCAAAAGGCAAAAGGCCTTCTGCGGTGGACGGGGGCTGAGATTAAAAATAAAAAATAAAAATATAGGAAAAAACACACATCACGACTTGAGACACCACAACAGTGGCATAAAGAMAGACCTAAGACGACAACATAGCATGACAGCAACACATGAAAACACAGCATGATAGCAACACAACATGACAACAACATGGTAGCAATACAACATGGCAGCAGCACAAAATTGTAGCAGCACAAAACATGGTACAAACATTATTTGGCACAGACAACAGCACAAAGGGCAAGAAGGTAGAGACAACAGTACAAAGCAGCCATAACTGTCAGTAAGAGTGTCCGTGATTGAGTCTTTGAATGAAGAGATTGAGATAAAAACTGTTTTTACTCCTGTCACATATCAGTTTGTCTTTGAGTTAATAAAGCCGCAAACAAACGTGGCAGCTCCAAAATGGAGGTGTTTCAGCCTAGCTCAGTACTTTCTGTGGTGGTGGGGCTAGCCAGCAGAAAATACAGAGCGTTGCCCCTGATTGGCTCAGTTTTCTGTGATGATTGGCTCAGTTTTCTGTCACTCATGGGATAGTACGTCATCCCCAATTCTAAGGTTAGAGCTCGAAAATGTTAACCCCTTGGGTTCTGTCATCGGGTTATATTAGAAGTGRCAATCCAAGAAGGCTCAAGGTCACTTGCCACAGATAGAATGACAACAAATCATATTATATCTACAGTAGCTTTGATTGGATTGATCATGTCAACATCATACTTTCTAAATTTTAGCTAGCAAGCTAGCAGTCGTCACCATTAATCAAGTCGACAATCAAATCCTTTTCAACCCTTGTCATCTGAAGTGAAATTAGAGATAAAACGTCTTGGTGTTAATCAGCCATTGGACTTAAACATTACACAACAAGTTGGAAATCGCAACTTCAACAATGAGTGGTTTGGGAAGGAATCAGTGGCTACCTGTGAGTTCAAGACAACCAGGATCTCGGGAAAAACAAGCTATTTTCATTTTATTTATATATATTTTGGGGGGGCAAGATGGCGCCGACAGAGAGGGTCGCCTCACTTCTAGTCCTTAAAGTCCTAGTTTAAAACAAGTTATCATCCAATAGGCTTTGATTACATTTCCAATATCCTCGCCCACGTGGAAATTCAGTAAGAGTAATGTATATGCCAATTATCTGATGGTCCGACCATTCTATCTCCTATCAACACTTTTWAAACTTTTGGTGCCAACGAGAATGACACAAGAAAGAAGTCAAGACAACTAGCTTGATTGTCATGGTTCCACCTGTCACCAGAGGGTGTGTCCTATTTACTCATTAAAAGAGGTGTGTTTTCTGTTGTCCTTTGCTGAAGCTGGAATTATGTGCTGTGTGCATTTGTCTCCTGAGTGAGTTTTTGAGACTTAGTATTTGTTGTTTTCCCAGTGTTACTGTGATCCTTCCGTTACCGTTTCTCAGTAAAGTATTATGTTAATCCTTAACCGATGATTCCTCATCTGGTCTCCTCTCTGCACCTGGGTCCAACCTCACCATGTCACATTGACTGAGCCTCCGCCATGTATATCTCACTAGGTCAGGATATTTAAGSRTCCAGACGTATATCCACTAGTTCCAATATATCCATGACAATCATTATTTCCTTAATCATGAATCTCATGGAATGAATTTCTTTCATCACAGGATCACAGGCCTGCATTTTGAGCATTTGGGAAGGCCGCAATTTGGGCACACGAGCGGACTTTATCAAACAGCTGATGGTTCAGTTGTGTGGCTGGCTTTGAATAGCAGCTAAATTACAAAATAGAATTATGGGCGATACACAGCTTGGAAAGCAAGGAGGTGACGATCATTACAGATTTCTATGGGTGCAATAATGATTTATCAACTTCCAATATTGATCGAACAGTACCATTTTACAATCAGAGTTTATGGTTGTGATATAATTGGCACACTTTAGATATGAAAATTCACTTCAATGTTGAGCCTGCGTTGATGGTAGTAGATTGGAGGAGAAAGTTCACCTAGAGACATCTATTGGCCTACATATGCACCTGTCATTGGCTATAGGGAGCCAGGAACAGGACATTTTCTTCAAAATGTTTCCCCCTGTTTTTCAAAAACATTGCACCTTGTGTATGTAGATGTTGACATCTCAGACATAGCAACAGAAACGTTCTCCTATGTTTAGTATGAAATCTCTGACATTATAGTGTCATGACTTTGTGAGGGTTATAACCCCCGCCATAAATACCGAAACCCTCTCTCCACTCTACAGAATTGACCTTTGGAAAGCCCTTTTGTCACCACAGAGAAAGATTCTACAGGATGGTAACATCGAACAATGAGACAATATTTCTGTAATGGAAGGGTCCGTTGGTACTTAAAGAATATGATGCCCGATCAGTCATTGTTTTGGTAGATTGTTACTGATGATAGGATGACAGAATTGTATCTTTGAAAGTCTACACATTCTAGGACCGCCCCAGCCCTTCCGCTTCCAGCCAGCCCTTCCGGGAAAAGCAAACACACACAGTAGTTAGCTAGCTCGCACAAACATTCAGAGTTCGGGCATCATTTGCCACTAACATCATGAATAGAGTGCAGAAATCATCACACATATTTWAAAAAATGTCATAATAAGCCTTCTACACTAAATGAGTGAAATATTAGACAACTGCAACCTATTAAACATTATGATCTTGTGGCTAGCAAGTAGCAACTAATGTTAGCTAGCATTGTTCAGCCACAATAAAGCCAACCAGCTAATAGCTTTAACTTGCTTGCTATCAACTTGAAATTGGCAAGTTAATCAAAAGTATGTTTAAGTTGTAATTTAARTAGTAAGCTAATTATAGGCTGAACATTTCTTAACTCCACTGAAGTTATACATTTTCCTTCTTGGATGTCCTCTGTTTACATACAGTATAATATTTTCTTAATGCACATTGTGTATTATGTTTTGTGTAAAACCACAGCATGTGCTTACCAGTGCTTTGGATATTATTGCATAACCAACCAGAATAACATCATTCAACATAGATTGCAAAATAGTTACTTTGCCCCCATTGAAATAAATAAATTAGCATGCTCAGATTGGGTGATTCATAACTCTATATTAAGAATGTCGGTATCTGTCATTCACTATGACGGTATGCTAGTAATCAATTAAAATGCTTTGCATTGAATGTTTCTGAGAATTCAACATAAATGTAATGAATATAAATMATATGATTAACTGTAAATGAAATACTGGCCACAAGGAAACTGCTGAATCATTTATATTTCAAAAACTGTTACAGTACGTTTCCCAAAGCATATAGGCTGGTCTACCTCTCAAGTACCTAATACAACATAAGACATAGTGGCATTTGGAGAAATACAGTATASACTTGATGTCAGCTATGCAAATTTCAGATTTTTGGAACTGAACCCAGAATAACAAGTCCAATTTAGCAAACCACCCAGTTTATAATAACATTKAACATGYATCCCTACTTAAGTATAGRGCAGCACTCCCTGCGCTTCCTTGTCAATTTGTTACACCACCACTAGCGAGCTAAAGTTAGYCTAGCTGGCTAGTTAGCCTAGCCAACTAAAATTGTGGGGAGAAAAAAATCTGAAAAGGAGATCGAGAGACAACACTGCCATATAGTAACGACCACTTTAGGGATTGAATCAAAATGGTTCGGGACGACCGGGAGAGATGTGTTGGCCTCAGTCCAAACAGCTCCAAAACCGTTGGCATTGTTGTGGATGAAGTCTACAGTATATGACCTATGGTATGTGCAATGACCTAGAACTGTACTTTGACGGTATAGAATGGTACTGCGAAAGTAGTTTAGAAATGTACATTATAGTGATGACACACCAGTGAATTAATGGTTGAATATTTTGTATTTGTACAAACGTAATGATTAAGAAGAGTTTGTTTGTATGAAATGTTTGCATGTTGGGTCTATAAGACATTGAGTAGCCTAAATAAAGTGATTGAACTACATTATAAATGACTAGGTGACATGCAATATAAGGGCTGAAAGAGGCACTACATAAAGTACTTTTACTGGATTAAARTATGGGAATCCCACACAAAATGTTCTTATGCTAGAACTACTAGCATAGTAATTAAATGTGCTTCAATATCTTTATATTGACACCAATTATGCATTTATACTGAATGAGGATGGAAATGAAGAAGCTATAGCATACTTTTTTTATCACTGCCAGCACTCTAATAACAGTATATTTCTGTACACTTAGAATAAAGGGATCTAAAAGGCTTCTTTGGCTCTTCCCATAGGATAACCTTTTTTGGTTCCAGGTATAACTGTTTTGGGTTCCATGTAGAACCCTCTGTGGAAAGGGTTCTATATGGAACCCAAAAGGGTTCTTCAAAGGGTTTTCCTATGGGGACAGCCGAAGAACCCTTATTGGTTCTAGATAGCGTCTAGAACCAGTGTAGGGGTCAGGGGTCATAATAAAAACCTGCCTTTCTGGAGAGTTTCAGCAAGCTTGGAGAACTGCATTCTTTGGTGAAAGAAGATGAGATTACTATATATGAGCACATGATGTTCATAAGTAGTATCAGGCAACATATCTGAGCGACAGAATTAAACACGAGGAGCCATGTTGAGAAGGTATCACTTACACTATAAATCATAGCCCATGTCGACTGTCTACTTTACTAGTGGCCATCACCACTCAAAGATAGTGTCTTCAAAGTGAAACACAAAGTAAAACAACAAGCTCTAGGTCTGGAAGTATCTATTATTGATCAATATCTCGAAAAATCCTCTTGACAACCCAAGGACAATTTTCCTAAGCCTATATAGTCTGGTTTAGAAAGGGAATGTCTATGGAATGGTTTATGGAAACAAGGTGTTTCAAGTACTACAAGAAGTGGTGGCAGAGGTGGTTTAACTTAACAACAGAAGCCCATGTAGGTGTCTGAGGCGATGCCTGCCCACTTGCCCTTCAGCAAAGGCATCATGACCCCCAGCACGGCCTGTTAATTTGAACCACCCCTKCCCCTCTCTCTTCTCTCCACTTCTCCTGCTGTAGGGTGCAGAGAAGATTAATAAGGTAGTACCTGCAAGAGGGTGTTGTGGATGACAGCAGACAATGGAAAAGCTCAGAGACCCAAGCCATCCTTCTGCCACTGAAATACAAAGTGTGCCACAAWKYMYKMYKCTGGGACAAGAATTTGGCCCTGGRATTATATCCACACCAGCCAACATCATTGCGGGCCCCGACAACTCCAGACTCAAATCATGATTAATCATCTTATAAAGTCATTCATAGTGTTTTATTAAAGYGATACATCGGCATGCTAACAGATATCCATTGACTTTCAGTCATTGCGATAACACTAGGTAGCATTTGTTCCTTCATACTGGACACAAAGACATAAAATTGCTATCCACAAGTTCATCTGACTCTGAGAAAGTAGATAAAGGGCCTCATTGCCAAAATCCCAAAGAATCACTTTAAGAAGTATAAGAAATAAACTATATTTTATAAATAAGTTGTTTCATCTAACACATCCAAGCAGGAATACATGATTCAAGCTATTTTGATATAAACCCAGAAAAAAAAGAAATGTCCTCTCACTGTCAACTACGATCATTTTCAGCAAACTTAACATGTGTAAATATTTGTATGAACATAACAAGATTCAATAACTGAGACATAAACTGAACAAGTTCCACAGACATGTGACTAACAGAAATGGAATAATGTGTCCCTGAACAAAAGGGGGATTAAAATCAAAAGTAACAGTCAGTATCTGGTGTGGCCACCAGCTGCATTAAGTACTGCAGTGCATCTCCTCCCAGTTCTTGCTGTGAGATTTTACCCCACTCTTCCACCAAGGCACCTGCAAGTTCCCYGACATTTCTGGGGGGGAATGGCCCTAGCCCCCACCCTCCGATCCAACAGGTCCCAGACGTGCTCAATGGGATTGAGATCCGGGCTCTTCGCTGGCCATGGCAGAACACTGACATTCCTGTCTTGCAGGATATCAAGCACAGAACGAGCAGTATGGCTGGTGGCATTGTCATGCTGGAGGGTCATGTCAGGATGAGCCTGCAGGAAGGGTACCACATGAGGGAGGAAGATGTCTTCCCTGTAACGCACAGCATTGAGATTGCCTGCAATGACAACAAGCTCAGTCCGATGATGCTGTGACACACCGCCCCAGACCGTGACGGACCATCCACCTCCAAATCGATCCCGCTCCAGAGTACAGGCCTCGGTGTAACGCTCATTCCTTCGACAATAAATGCGAATCCGACCATCACCCCTGGTGAGACAAAACCGCGACTCGTCAGTGAAGAGCACTTTTTGCCAGTCCTGTCTGGTCCAGCGACAGTGGGTTTGTGCCCATAGGCGACGTTGTTGKCGGTGATGTCTGGTGAGGACCTGCCTTACAACAGGCCTACAAGCCCTCAGTCCAGCCTCTCTCAGCCTATTGCGGACAGTCTGAGCACTGATGGAGGGATTGTGCGTTCCTGGTGTAACTCGGGCAGTTGTTGTTGCCTGTCCCGCAGGGGTGATGTTCAGATGCACCAATCCTATGCAGGTGTTGTTACACCTGATTGTCCTGCCACTGCGAGGACAATCAGCTGTCCGTCCTGTCTCCCTGTAGTACTGTCTTAGTACTTAGTGCTCACAGTACGGACATTGCAATTTATTGCCCTGGCCACATCTGCAGTCCTCATGCCTCCTTGCAGCATGCCTAAGGCACGTTCACGCAGATGAGCAGGGACCCTGGGCATCTTTCTTTTGGTGTTTTTCAGAGTCAGTAGAAAAGCCTCTTTAGTGTCCTAAGTTTTWATAACTGTGACCTTAATTGCCTACCGTCTGTAAGCTGTTAGTGTCTTAACGACCGTTCCACAGGTGCATGTTCATTAATTGTTTATGGTTCATTGAACAAGCATGGGAAACAGTGTTTAAACCCTTTACAATGAAGATCTGTGAAGTTATTTGGATTTTTACAAATTATCTTTGAAAGACAGGATTCTGAAAAAGGGTTGTTTCTTTTTTTGCTGAGTTTACAAACTAAGCCAATGATTGTAATGAATTTTGTGTTGACAATTAGACRATAGTTGCTATATTTTACAGTCAAAAAAGGACTCCAGAATTTTCAGYWTTTRTTTTTTCAATAGAGATGAATTACGTACATCTTTATGTGCAATAACTAATATCATAGGCTAATTAATGTAGGGTTCAACACCTGAGGAAGTGGAAACTCAAAACACAAACTATTTCTAACTCTAACTCTAAATATAATACCCACTGCTAGAAGCCATGTATTCATCCAACAGTAAATGTAATGTCCTACATTTTTTTAGCAGTTGTAGGCTACTACCCAAGAGATCGATAGGCATATGCCCTCACAATGGCCTGTGCACATTTCGTGCGTGCCCCACTCCATATCTTCAAGCCATYTCAAATATCTTGGTTGTAAAAAAGTTGCTATTGAGCTGAATATTGAGAGTTACAAATTATACTTACAGAAAGCTGAGACCGTCCTCTCTTCTACAGGGACAAGGGTACAAAGCTTCCAAAGCTTTGTTTTTAACCGCAATTGCATTTTGAAATGTTATACGATCAGAACACAGTTTTCTTTCGAGCACATGGGGGAGAGGAGAGTGGCTCGCTCATCACAGCAGCAGACTCCAGCACATTCAAAGTTAAACGTGGCATCAGCAAAGAGGAGAGTGGCTCGCTCATCACAGCAGCAGACCCCAGCAAGGGGGTCCAAAAATAGGATGTTTTGAGTGGGGTTACAATGTTGAACAGAGTTTCCCAAACTCAGTCCTCCGGGTGCACGTTTTGTGTTTTTGCCCTAGCACTACACAGCTGATTCAAATAATCAAAGCTTGATCAAAGAGATTCCGAGTTTGGGAATCTCTGTTCTACATTGAAACCTCACTCAAAACGTCCTATTTGCTGCTGTGATGAGCGAGCCACTCTGCCGCGTTTAACTTTGAATGCGAGTTTGTGACCTCAGCTCAGCCTATCAGAAAACCCAGAAAATGTCCRTTTCACAAATCACTGGTTTACTAGACACCCCCACAGCCCACAGGCTCTGGGGGCCCATGCGCCTGTCATCAATTTCTATTTAGATTTTTATGTAATAAAACATTTTGACAGTAACCCTCCAAAAAGTAATTAATTTCCATGATGTACTAGGAAGTTAAGTATCTGTTTCTTGGGCTTCAGGAATGTGACTGAAAAAGTGCCCCAGGTTCTGAAAAATAAAAACATTTAACTGATTGAAAGTATAAGGGGGATATTGGCAAGCAAAAGCCATGGTCAAGGCTATGACCTCGCCAGTGCAATGAGTGGAGCTTATTCAGACCGAGAGCCTAATGCTTCTTATGTAGTTCTTTATTAGTTTTAGTTTAGAAAATGATTTCTTTACAGAAGCGAGAGTTACAGGGATGGTAAAAACAGCTTGACTGCCATAACAGGGAAACTATGGAAGTCCAGAGAGGACATACAGTGCCTTCGGAAAGTATTTCAACCCCTTGACATTTTGTTACGTCACAGCCTTATTCTAAAATGTAACAAATAAAACATTTACCTTAGCAATCTAAACACACAATACCCTATAATGACAAAGCGAAAACAGGTGTTTTTTTTGTGCAAAATTATAATAAATAAATACTTYTTTACATAAGTATTCAGACCCTTTGCTATGAGACTGGAAAGGCACACACTTGTCTATATAAGGTCCCACAGTTGACAGTGCATGTCAGAGCAAAAACGAAGCCATGAGGTCAAAGTAATTGTCCATAGAGCTCCGAGACAGGATTGTGTCGAGGCACAGATCTGGGGAAGGGTACCAAAACATTTCTMCAGCACTGAAGATCCCCAAGAACACAGTGGCCACCATCATTAATAAATGGAAGGCACCAAGACTCTTCTTGGAGCTGTCTGCCCAGCCAAACTGAGCAASTGGAACCCGATGGTCACTCTGACAGAGCTCTAGAGTTCCTCTGTGGAGATGGGAGAAACTTCCAGAAGGACAACCATCTCTGCAGCACTCCACCAATCAGGCCTTTATGGCAGAGTGGCCAGACGGAAGCCACTCCTCAGTAAAAGCCACATGGCAGCCCACTTGGAGTTTGCCAAAAGGCAGCTAAAAACTCTCAAAACATAAGAAACAACATTCTCTGGTCTGATGAAACCAAGATTAAACTCTTTGGCCTGAATGCCAAGTTTCATGTCTGGAGGAAACCTGGCACCATCCCTATGGTGGAGTATGGTGGTGCCAGCATCATGTTGTGGGAATGTTWTTCAGCGGCAGGGACTGGGAGATTAGTCAGGATCGAGGGAAAGATGAACAGAGCAAAGTACAGAGAGATCCTTGATAAAAACCTGCTCCAGAGCACCCAGGACCTGACTGGGGAAAAGGTTCACCTTCCAGCAGGACAACGACCCTAATTACACAGCCAAGACAACGCAGGGGTGGCTTCGGGATAAGGCTCTCAATGTCCTTGAGTGGGCCCAGCCAAAGCCCGGACTTGTAGCCGATCGAACATCTCTGGAGAGACCTGAAAATAGCTGTGCAGCAACGCTCCCCATTCAACCTGACAGAGCTTGAGAGGATCTGCAGAGAAGAAGGGATTAACACACCAAATACAGGTGTGCCAAGCTTGTTGCATCATACCCAAGAAGACTCGATGCTATAGTCGCTGCCAAAGGTGATTCAACAAAGTACTGAGTAAAGGGTCTGAATACTTATGTAAATGTGATATTTCAGTTTGTTTTTTCTAAATTTGCAAAAATGTCTAATACCTGTTTTTGCTTTGTCATTACGGGGTATTGTGTGTAGATTGATTAGGAAAAAAACTATTTAATCAATTTTAGAATAAGGCTGTAACGTAAACAAAATGTGGAAAAAGTCAAGGGGTCTGAATACTTTCCGAAGGATCTGCATGAATAAAAAATGATGAATTCCCCCTTATTATGAGATCAAAGCTTCATTTTCTCATGATCACTAAATAACAAAAGTTGTTTTGATGAGATCACAAGATAAACTCTATAAATAGAGTATTGATGATAGTATTGATGATAGATAGACAGTAGGGCTGAGCCCATGGTGGATCAGCACATGCGTTTTTATTGATTGCTKCACTTAGGAATGGTACATTTCATGKTAACATTATGCTTTCATTTGTGTTTGTAGCTCATTATCAGTTTATAAATTAGAATGTTAGCAAGCTAAATGTCCCTTACCTTGAGRTAAGTGTCCTTTACCTTGAGCTAAGTGCTCATGGGGCGCCAAGCCCTTGTGGGCCATTTAAGTCCTGAACGATGCCTGACAGGCAGCTTTGTCTCCCAGTGGTCATCATGCATCTGAACAAATGAATGATAATACAAACGATCTTGTGATCTTGACAAAACAACTTTTGTTACGTCGTGATCATGAGAGAATGATGTTGTGTTCTCGACAAAACAACTTCTGTTATGTCATGATCATGAGATAAATAAGTTGTGATCTGGACAAAACAAGGGAATCATTTTTTTATTCATATATCCCCTCTGGACTTCTGTAGGGAAACTGGGCAGAAGGGAGGAGTGCTTCAAATACTGCAGTTCTACAACATCTTTCATTGAGTCTCTCATTTTCCTTAACTGCCAAKCTCAACACATTATGGAAAGAGATGAACTGTAAAGGAAGCGCTGGGGACAAGTTGTCTGGATACTGGACAGACAATAAATTGGCAGATGCACAACAGATTATCATATTTAGTGGACAACAGTTATTGAGGGATAGAACAAAAAAAGCGGTTTGCGATTTTCATTCAAAGGGGTGAACCGGCATTTGAGTTTTGTGGTTGCAATGTCAACATTCCTTTATCTCTGGTATATCTTGGCATGCATCCTTCAAGACACAATGGACAAATAATGCACAATGTCTCAGGAAAGACGGTCTGGGTTGGCAATACTCAGTATAGAAAACAGTCAGGCCCGCAACCTGGACCTATAGGCCGTGGTGAAAACATTTGCACACAAAAAAGGAGGATTTCAGGTGAKCAGGGGAGTCTCTCTCAAGTTGGATTTAATTGGATTGAACCTTATTTCATTTATCTTGACTATTGAAGTCCATTTGTGTKGGCTATTAGCCAGCAATAAATAGRGGCTGAATMTATCCTCAAYCCGKCTACTTTTTTCCTCATTGTTATGTGATGTTCATTTTTATAAACTTTTAATAACTAGCACCAAAATTGCAGCTACATGTGATATATAGCCATAGATAGTACARTGCATAATGAAACAATCCCTAGTAAGCTAGTGTTTTGAGGGTGGACTGGCTGTATTATTTGGCATTAATAGACTGTTTTCACCCATAACAACTTTCGATCCAAGCTGGGAGAGTGCAAGAGGACGGCTCATGTCATGCAGCTAGCAGTGTAAAAATGGCAGCATTGAGGCACCGTGTATAGCTTCGTGAAATGTTAGGCTTAACCTGACAAAATGACAACGAAATAGGCCTACCAATAAACATTTATCCATTAGCTAAAGCACCATAGAAAGCCTATCATCAATAGGGTGAATTCCYACCTTGCGGGGGCCCCAGAGAAACTGCGTTATGCCAGTGCCACAAATGCACTGACTGGCTAAGCTACCTAGACCTTTTCATTCCAAATGATTGACTGAAATTAACCTATTAACATATTGATCACTTTTTAATTACAGGTGCATACTAGARGATGCGCTCTGCATAAAGCAAGCTTAGCCCTATTTGTCCTACTGTCCAATTGCATTGTCTCTGTGTCTGTGTAAGGGAACCCCCTCCACCCTTTTAGTCTCAAATTCATATGAACAAGTACAAGGTGTCTGTAATTCAACATGTCATTCATCATCCTTAGTTGGAAAAACTCATAGCCCACTGTTAGTGTTACAATGTTATAGTTGGAAAACTGTCCCATGGACATGTACATGTCCTTTCACTATTTACAGGAGTTTAGCTATCCAGAATCAAAACCAGAATCATGCTACTATGAGGCTGAACAAGAATTGTTCCACTGCACCAGAGTATAGAGAGGGATGAAAGACTACATCGTCACTGAGTCTACATCTTCACATTTCACTATGTCATTCCATGTTTGCTTCATGCATTATATCATCCTGTAAAATAAAGTTAATGTTGTACATGCTCTCRGTTTTCTTTATCTTTACATTAGCAAATGTTGCATTTTAGATTGACTGGATGAAAAAGTATTCATATTTCTTTTTTGGTTTTGTTGGACATACTTGCTGTGGTCTGATCTTTTTGGGCCAGACTATGATCTCTTAATGTTTACGGTACTTCTTGTTCATGCATTGCCAAAATTAGGGACAAGGGAAGGAAACTTGTCAGAAGTGAACATGGGTAGTKCAGTAGTAGCTAGCTACCTAGAATGCATGGGTGATTCACATCAATGGCCTACTACAGTATGTACAGTGCCTTGCAAAAGTATTCATCCCCCTTGGTCTTTTTCCTATTTTGTTGCATTACAACCTGTAATTTAAATGGATTTTATTTAGATTTTATGTAATGGCCATAAACAAAATAGTCCAAATTGGTGAAGTGAAAAAAAAGAACTGGTTTAAAAATAAAAATAAATTTAAAAACGGAAAAGTGGTTTGTGCATATTGTAACGGCTTTCTTCCATAGGTGAAGGAGAGGACCAAAGTGCAGCGCGGCTAGTGTTCAACATGTTTAATAAAAGAACAAGTGAAACACTACAAACATACAAAATAACAAAATGTGCAAAAACCGAGACAGACCTATCTGGTGCAGACAACCACAGAGACAGGAAACAAACACCCACAAAATCCCAACACAAAACAAGCCTCCTATATATGATTCTCAATCAGGGACAACGATTACCATCTGCCTCTGATTGAGAACCATATTAGGCTGGACATAGAAACAGACAAACTAGACACACAACATAGAATTCCCACCCAGCTCACGTCCTGACCAACACTAAACAAGCAAAACACATAATAACTCTGGTCAGGACGTTACACATATGTATTCACCCCCTTTGCTATGAAGCCCCTAAATAAGATATTGTGCAACCAATCACCTTCATAAGTCACATAATTAGATAAATAAAGTCCACCTGTTTGCAATCTACAGTAAGAGTCACATGATCTGTCACATATACTGTATATATATACACCTGTTCTGAAAGGCCCCAGAATCTGCAACACCACTAAGCAAGCGGCACCATGAAGACCAAGGAGCTCTCCAAACAAGTCAGCGACTAAGTTGTGGAGAAGTACTGATCAGGGTTGGGTTATAAAAAAATATCAGAAACTTAGAACAACCCATGGAGCACCATTAAATCCATTATTACAAAAATCGAAAGAATATGGCACCACAACAAACCTGCCAAGTGAGGGCCGCCCACCAAAACTCACGAACAGCAAGGAGGGCATTAATCAGAGAGGCAACAAAGAGACCAAAGATAACCCTGAAGGAGCTGCAAAGCTCCACAGCGGAGATTGGACCAATTTAAGCCGTACACTCCACAGAGCTGGGCTTTACGGAAGAGTTGCCAMAAAAAAAGACATTGCTTAAAGAAACAAATAAGCAAACGCATTTGGTGTTCGCCAAAAGGCATGTGGGAGACTCCCCAAACATATGGAAGAAGGTACTCTGGTCAGATGACACTAAAATTGATTATTTTTTTGGGCCATCAGGGAAAACGCTATGTCTGGAGCAAACCCAACACCTCTCATCACCACGAGATAAGCACCCCCACAGTGAAGCATAGTGGTGGCAGCATCATGCTATGGGGATGTTTTTCATCGGCGGCGACTGGGAAACTGGTCAGAATTGAAGATATGATGACGCTAAATACAGGGAAATTCTTGAGGGAAACCTGTTTCAGAGATTTCAGACTGGGACGGAGGTTCACCTTCCAGCAGGAAAATGATCCTAAGCAAACTGCTAAAGKAACACTCGAGTGGTTTAAGGGGAAACATTTAAATGTCTTGGAATGGCCTAGTCAAAGCCCAGACCTCAATCCAATTGAGAATCTGTGGTATGACTTAAAGATTGCTGTTCACCAGCGGAACCCATCCAACTTGAAGGAGCTGGAGCAGTTTTGCRTTGAAGAATGTGCAAAAATTCCAGTGGCTAGATGTGCCAAGCTTATAGAGACAAACCCCAAGAGACTTGCAGCTGTAATTTCTGCAGAAGGTGGCTCTACAAAGTATTGACTTTGGGGGGTGAATAGTTATGCATGCTCAAGTTTTCAGTTGTTTGTTTCACAAGAAGAAATATTTTGCATCTTCAAAGTGGTAGGCATGTTTTGTAAATCAAATGATACAAACCCCCCCCAAAAAATATACTTTAATTCCAGGTTGTAAGGCAACGAAATAGGAAAAATGCCAAGAGAGGTGAATACTTTCGCAAGCCACTGTATGTGGAGGGACATCTTTATTGCACATTTTCATCAAACATTTTTAAGTTAAGTGTGACGCAAAGCCATAGAATTTCACAGCTTACCAGATTTGCCTTGAATATGTAAATTATGTCTTTAAAATGGCTTGACACAATAGAATAGTAGTTCTTCATGGTCAAGCCAAAAAGGTTCCACAACAATTTCAAAACCTTGGAGCTGTATAGGACTGAGGCCAACACATCTCTACCGGTCTTCCCTAACCAGCTCTCTGAACTGCCAAAGAAAAGGATGCATGCACCTTTCCATATAGTGTTTTTGTCTTCCTCTACATCCACTGCTCTGAGACCCATGGCTTTGGCCTCACGGATTTGGTCCACCACAGCCTTTAGAAGGGACACAACTGTCAGAATTGAACGCTGTTTTTCTAGCTTCTTGCAGACTATAACTAGTCTATACAAACTTGAGATTTACAAGTCAAATGGACTTCAAACTTTACCATAGGCTCCCTTGCCTTTGCTCAGTGTTCCATACAATGTTACATGACAGCAGAACACAAAAGATCGCACAATAATTCCAACCACATACCATGTTGTACCTTGCTCTGAAAACCTGCTCCCAGGACATTGAAGAAACCCAGGTTTTAGGCCAAGTGAGCTGTCCCTACACACACTCCCTCCCTCCCAAGCCAAACAGATGGCATAACAGGGTTTCCACCACAGCCAAGGCAGACCAGACCCCATCCACTCTTTATCCCACTCATCCCTTGGACAAACATTGCTGGGCTTGTCAATGAGGTTAATTAGATCTGTTTGATAAATATTGCTGAAACAGGTGCTCGGGGCCCAGCTGATAATGTTTTTTATCAATGTGCTGCACAGCTTAGATTTGAGCATTTGTGGCGTCCATCCCAGTCTATTTTACCTAAAACGTCTCATTGGTGTTACTACTCCTACTGGTGGCACAATGTTATTATAATGGTAAAAATGATATAAAGCCATTTAGCAACCATAMTAGTTGATTTAGTATGGGAAGATACTAAATACATTTAAATTAAAAAAAATCTTCCCAAAATGCCATGCCCACACCGGCGTACCGGACAACCCCACAGACCCTGCAAGGCAGGGGGGCCCAGGAACTCTGGSCCCCCCTGCCGGCACTCCGGCACTCCTATCTGACATTGATGTCTATTATTATTATTATTATTTGCATTAATCATTTTGAAAGTAACCGTCCAAAAAGTCATTAATAAACATTTTGAATTACCATTACGTACTAGGAAGCTAAGTATTTGTTTCAAGAATGTGACTGATCAAAGTGCCTCAGGACTTGGGGTGGCAGGTAGTTTTGTGGTTAGAGCGTTGGGCCAGTAACCAAAAGGTTGCTTGATCGAATGCTCGAGCTGACAAGGTAAAAATCTTTCGTTCTGCCCCTGAACAAGGCTGTTCCTAGGATGTCATTGTAAATAATAATTGACTTGTCTAGTTAAATAACTGACTTGTCTAMTTAAATAAAGGTAATAAATAAATGTTTTTAACTGATTTAAAGTAAAGGGATATTGGTAAACAAATTCTGTGGTCAAGGCTACGAGGTGCCAGTGRAATGAGTGGAGCTTACTCAGGTGTTCAAAAATGCATATCAGACCGAGAGCCTGACATGCTAACCACACCGTTCGCATTGCGTGTGCGAACATTGCAAAGTAAATGTACACATACATGTTATTCAATCATTGCTCCCACACTGCTCGTGACGTCAACGAGCATCTGCGTAGCCAGCCGCTAAAATTGGTTCTATTTTGTCGTGCTTGACGCGCTGCAAGTCCCACCTCTCCATCTCCTCACTGGTTTTAGGAGCATATCCACGTGCCATCTCCCTCATTGGTTTTTAGGGGCTATGACAGTGTTGTGAATTGAAAGATGAACTGAGCTTCACACTCCAGTCCAGTTGGTAATGGTAATGCACCTTAAAGTTGGTTGCCAACCGCCATATAATGTCCAAAGAAGAAGAATAAGAAGCCTGAAGGAGGAGAGAATACTAGAAACTAACTCGGTTTATCCTTTTATCTTTGGATTAATTGTCGGAGWGGAGGACCTTGTGCATTCCAGGTAAAATAACAACCCAATGTTTATATCCCAGGACAAATTAGCTAGCAACAGCAAGCTAGCTAGCTAAATTGCCATAAATGTTAGATGCTTTTCGATCTGTCCCCAAATTAATATAGTTGGTTCAGAGTTCGTTTTGATATTTCAACCTGCGTGTCCTGATAGCGTCTGGTGTGGGTGGACAAAATCAACTTGTGCGCGGTGGCACACARGCARGAGCYGTCTGGTCAGCATGTAGTGCTTCTTACGCAGTTCGTTATGAGTTTTAGTTAAGAAAACGATCTTTCCACAGAAGTGACAATTACCAGGATGGTTAAAAACAGCTTGATTGCAACATCAAAGAAACTGAGAAGAAGGGGGTGGTTCTTCAAATACAGAAGATCTGCAACATCTTTAATTGAAGCTCTCGCATTCTCTTTAATTGCCGGCCTCAACACTTTACTGAAACAGATTAATTGTCTAAGAAGCTCTGGGACAGCTCGTCTCTATACTGCACAGCCAATATATTGGCAGATGCAAACAGATTATCATCTTTAGCAGACAACAGTTCTTGAGGGCTCAAACKAAAAAATCAGTTTGCGATTTTCTTCTTACTGGTGAACCGGCGTTTGAGTTGTGTGGTTGCAATATCAACTGTCCTTTATCTCTGGTATATCTTGGCATGCATCATTCAAGACTAAGTTTAAGTTGTGTGCAGCACAATGGACATTCAGTGCCTTCAAAACATATTCATACCCCTTTACTTATTTCACATTTAGTTATGTTACACCATGAATTCAAAATTGATTAATTAGATTTTTTTCTCATTTACATAAGTATTCACACCCCTGAGTCAATACATGTTAAAATCGCTATTGGCAGCGATTACAGCTCTGATTCGTTCTGGGTAAGTCTTTAAGAGCTTTGCACACCTTGGTTGTACAATATTTGCCCATTATTATTTTKAAAATCCTTCAAGCTGTCAAATTGGATGTTGATCATTCCTAAACAACCATTTTCAGGTCTTGCATAGATTTTCAAGCAGAATTAAGTCAAAACTATAACTTAGCCACTCAGGAACATTCACTGTCTTCTTGGTAAGCAACTCCAGTGTAGATTTTGCCTTGTGTTTTAGGTTATTGTCCTGCTGAAAGGTGAATTCCCCTTCAATGTCTGGTGGAAGGCATGCCTTTGCTTAGTTTAATTCTGTTCCTTTTTTATCCTGAAAATCTCCCCAGTCCTTAACAATTACAAGCATACCCATAGCATGATGCAGACACCACTATGCTTGAAAATATGGAGAGTGGTACTCAGTATTTCCACCAGCCAGCAGTCTAAATGGACGCGCTGTGACACTGTGTATAGCTTTGTGAACTGTCAYACTTAACATGAAAAAATGACAAACAAATAGGCCTACCAATAAACATTTATTCATGATCTTGTGGGGGTCGAGAGAAACTGCMTTACACCAGTGCATGCCCAAATGCCACCATAATTCAAAAACGACCAAGAATCAATCTAAGAGAAGAAGTGGGATCAATCTAAACTGACAAAAACATATTCTACTGAGGGTCAGTATACAGTATGTTTRGAAGGCAATGCAAGAGATCATGGGCATAATTGAAGAGGCTGATATCCATTTTACGTGGACTAGCGGTGGGAATACTGTAAGATCTGGGACATATCCTTAGAGGTGATTGGGGATCAGGGATCAAGGTTAAGCAATCATTTGAAAGCCAGAAGCAGAGCTTTATATTGAATGTGGAGCTTTATTAGCAGGCCCATAGGAGGCTGCTCCAAGGTCAGGATGCTGTGGGCCAGGGTTAGTTATTAAGATGATATGTTTTTCATAGTACAGTATACTACTGTAATCTCTCAAACTCCAGTGCCCCAGTGCTGTCAAACAGTTACAGTGCTGTTTCTACTGAGCTTGTACATGCATCCTTCTATCATTCTTATCTGAGTACTGTCAAATGTTGTAAATGCGTGAAAAACATGAATTAACGTGCATCAACTGATCTAATCAGACTCTGGATCGACAAGTTCACCTAACTTGAGCCTGTACTGCAGGGTTCCCCAATAGGCAGGGATTTTATTTGCCCCCCATGTTTATTTAAAATAATAATAATAAATAAATAATATATACAGTACAGTCAAAAGTTGGGACATACCTACTCATTCAAGGGATTTTCTGATTTTCTAGAATGGAGAATAATAGTGAAGACATCAAAACTATGAAATAACACATATGGAACTACGATGTAGAAAATAGTAAAAATAAAGAACCATTGAATGAGTAGGTGTGTCCAAACTTCTGACTGGTACTGTATATATATTATATACATTTTAATTTAAATTTTTCTGCACATAAGACAGTAAAATCACCAGGAAATCAGCTCGAAGTGATTTTAATTTAGGAACTCCCAAGTATTCCCACACATAAATAAGGGTATATGTGATCGTATCCCAATGTAATCGAGGTTTGAAAATATATATAATTTTTTTCAAATAGTATATCTGGGGCAGCACGTATGGCATCGTGGTTAGAGCGTTTGTGGCTGTAACCAAAAGGTCGCTGGTTTGAATCACGCAGATGACAGTGAAAACATTTTGCTGTTCCCTTGAGCAAGGCACTTAACCCCAATTGCTCCAGGGTTGCTGGACAATGCAGACCATGGCTATGATCACACTCCCTATGGGTGTCTTGAGGAAGTTGGTATATGCAAAAAAAAAACTTTATTACACACTTGTTAGAGGAAAATAGAAACACCCCCATATTATTATATTGTTGGTCAATTTGCAGTGTACAAACTATGTACAAAAAATCGGCCAATGGCTGAATGTAATTGGGGACCCTTGCTGTACGGATTCCAAGGCAATCGGTTTCCTAATTATTTTTGAGTAAAGTCAACTTATTTGATTTTACAGCATCCTTGATAGAAGCCGAGATGCAGAGAGGAACTTAATCAGAGAAATGGCAATAAACACAAAAGCGGTCCAGCCAAATTTTAATTTGAGGCTAATTACAGATCCATTTGGCCCCCGAATCACAGTGAATTATACATTTAAATTCGAAGGAACTATTAGGACAGTGTTTTTCCAGGAAAGGGTCTGCTGAATGGGATCAGGTGCTTTCTGTCTTGCCCCATGGTGAACATMAGCTTTGTTTCCTTTCATGTCTTCTACATAATTGACATCCGTAGCCAAAATATTTTTTCTGCATCTGCTTGTTTGCTCATTGCTTAGTGGTCCCTTTACTACAGTGTGACCTCATTGGTTTCTGGTGTGATGATGAGATGATGGTGGGGAGGGTGGGGGAAGGAGGGGGATACTGGTGAAWACAGCTTGTAGATAAAAAATAGAATGAAATGTTCTATATTAAACATACAGTACAGCTTGCACCCACAAAGAATGTATATTCAGTCGAAACATTGTGCCATTCAATAACCAAAAATAGTTCCAAAGTTCCTCTCTTACAGGAAAATACACAAYGAGTGGAGGTATTCCAGGCCTGCGGCATGATTTTCTATTCTCACTGAAGAGTACACTTGCTCACTCAACCCTATAGAGAGTTTCTACTTTTTTTTAATCCATGAGGGGAGTGAACGAGGACACTTTGGGGAGAAGGGTAGAGAGAATCAGACCCCAGCCCAGGATTTAAATGCATGGGTTTTCAGTATGCAGAGAAAGTCAGGCAATGGATTATTTCCTCCTCCTCTATTCCAGATCTGCACATTCTACTGTTTTGACAGCTCTGGGAACCTGGTTCTACAACTGGTGAACAGAGGCATGACTGGGGTAAACTATGTTCCCACAGAGTATGTCAGATGTCTAGAGGCTACAGAATGAAATAATCTGGCAGGTGTTATTGGTTTGATCATAGCCTGCAGGTAAAGAAGAGAGCAGTTCCTTTGGCTGCCCCACAAGGCAAGCAAAGAACGGGATTGGTTCTAAGGGCAATTCTACTGTAACAGAGTGATGCTCATACTCACTTTTTCCCTTTAAAATGTATGCCAAGCTAAAACTATTGATTGCAAAGTTTAACAAACCATACACCTATATGYAAAAGTTTTAACAATTGCCACAGAGGATTTTACTCAAACACATTTACTTGAGGAAGAATGCAGATGCAAAGTTTGGTAACAGAATGAGAGCAAAATATCCCTCTGTTTTTGTATGTGACCACGTTTTCCAAAAACTCTGTTAAATATCTACTCCGAATGAAGATTCAAAGATGTCTGCACAAAGAATGAAGTTTTAAAAATACATTTGCAAAAAAATCCAAATACATGTTTTCCATTTGTCTTTATTYGTTATTGTGTGTAGTTGTGTGAGAAGAAAAATGTAATCCATTTCAATCCAAGTCAAGGGTTATGAAGACTTTCTGAAGGCACTGCACAAATCAAATTGTATTGGTCACATACACATAGTTAGCAGATGTTAATGRGAGTGTAGCGAAATGCTTGTSCTTCCAGTTCCGACAGTGCAGTAATACCTAACAAGTAATCTAACAATTCCCCAACAACTACCTAATACACACAAATATAAAGGGGTGAATGAGAATATGTACATATAAATATAATGAGCGATGGCCGACGTAGTTGATTCTTTCACATATTTCTTTGTGAAAATGACTACATGAAAAGAGACTCTTTGAGAACTCAACCAACTGTCCTTATATCAACAGCCAAGATAGGCAAATATACAGATGGATTTTTCTCAGATCTGGACAATCTCAAGCAGCAACAATACTTCATAACAACTTGTGCCGTTATTCCTAATATTAATAAGTGCCTTTGACAGATGGTAAAACGTCTTATGTAGCTGTATGTAGTATTATGTAGCTGCATACTAAGGGAGACTACAGTAAAGGGTTACCCATTATATCTACAGCCCCTGATCAATTCTCCATTATAAACTGGGAGGTTCGAGGCCTGAATGCTGATTGGTTGAAAGCCGTGGGATATTTATTTTTACTGTTCTAATTACGTTTGTAACCAAGGTATCTCTGGGCTTTGTGGTATACGGCCAATATATTACGGCCAAGGGCTGTCTCCAGGCACTCCGCATTGCATCTTGACTGACTAAGAACAGCCCTTAGCCTTGGTATATTGGTCATATACCACACCCCCTCGTGCCTTATTGCTTTATTATACCGTGCATCAATAGACAAGGCAACCATTTCAGTTGTGTTACAATGCACAACTATGATATGAATTTWTAAGATAAAGACCTCTGCACAGTTGGCAGCAGCTTTTTTCACCAGAAAACAGGTTGTCCAGCAGCTTGGAACCTATAGACTCAATAAAACAATTGCAGCTTTTTAAGCGAATCGATCTAGGGGATGATAGCCTTTAGAGAAAATAATTGTTAAATCATAATGGCAATCTATATCAGCTGTATCATCATAATGGTGAAAATATGTCTGCCATAACTGTCATAACCTGTCATAACCTATAAATCCCATGTTAACTGTACGCTACTTCAACCTGAGAGAGACTATGAAGAGGAATAGGCCTACAACTCCCTTCTGACACATGAAGCATATGGTGCATGAATCAATTAAGAATGAAGWGCTACTTAACACATGTAAACCTAAAACCTCCACTGTTCAATCCAATGTCCCGGAGAAGTGTAGCAGGTGTGTGCTTATGATTAGATCATCTTTAATTATGATTTTAATTAAATGTCCTATCTCATATCAGATTCCATAAGTCCTCAGGAGTGGCTGCAGGATTAAAGAGATAATAAGGGACAGACAGTGGGTGTGGGAGCTAGGGAGAGAAAGAACCAGAGAAAAACGTTGGGGAAGAATAACAAAGCTTAGCAACAATGGATGCAGTTTGGATACAAGCTACAGATTTCATGGCCGATGTCTAACAACTACAAAAGCCACTGGTGTTAGTGCGAAACAAAAATCCCTTGCAATAACTCAACATGGAATAGCTACCCTCCCACATAAGATTGAAGTTGCCTTTTGTACAAAGCCACACTTCCCTAGGCACTCATTGAAATGCACTTTGTTTGTGTAGGATTTGTCCCCTGCTTCCCTGTACATAATACTTGGATCAACAACTGCGCACACACACACACACACACACACACACACACACACACACACACACACACACACACACACACGCACACACACACATACACATACACATACACATACACACACACACACATAGCGGTATGCTTTTGATGGTGCACCTCAGGGAGCTGTACTAGACACACAGTAGAGTATGTTTGCTCTGGCAAGCAGATGGGAAACTGCAATCTGTTATTATGTGCCGAGAACCAACCATGATTGACAGGGAAATACACTAACGTAGCAAATCTATGTCGGATACTTTTCAAATTAGTGGAACGTCTAGGGCGCAACAACGGCTTAGCCGTGAAGTGGTTAGGCCACACAAACTCACAGAAGGGACCGCGCGATGCTGAGTGCGTAGCGTGTAAAAATAACTGTGCCTCGGATGCAAAACGTCACTACGAGTTCCAAACTGCTTCGGTGAAGCAACTTCAGCACCAAGAACTGTTCAACGGGAGCTTTCATGAAATGGATTTCCATGACGGAGCCGGCCGCACACAAGCCTAAAATCACAATGCGAAATGCCAAGCGTTGGCTGGAGTGGTGAAGTGATGAATCACGCTTCACCATCTGGCAGTCCGATGGACGAATCTAGGTTTGGCAAATGACAGAAGAATGCTACCTACCCGAATGCATAGTGCAAACTGTAAAGTTTGGTGGAGGAGGAATAATGGTCTGGGGCTGTTTTTCATGGTTTGGGCTAGGCCCCTTAGTTCCAGTGAAGGTACATTTTAACACTACAGCTTACAATGACATTCTAGAAGATTATGTGCTTCCAGCTTTGTGGCAACAGTTTGGGGAAGCTCTTTCCTCTTTCAGCATGACAATATCCCCGTGCACAAAGCAAGGTCAATAGAGAAATGGTTTGTCGAGATCGGTGTGGAAGAACTTGAGTGGCCTGCACAGAGCCCTGGCCTCAACCCCATCGAACACCTTTMGGATGAATTGGAACGCCGACTGCGAGCCAGGCCTAATCGCCKAACATCAGTGCCCGACCTCACTAATGCTCTTGTGGKTAAATGGAAGCAAGTCCCCGCAGTAATGTTCCAACATCTAGTGGAAAGCCTTCCCAGAAGAGTGGAGGCTGTTATAGCAGCAAAGGGGGGACCAACTCCGTATTAATGCCCATGAATTTGGAATGAGAAGTTCGACGAGCAGGTMTCCACATACTTTGGTCATGGAGTGTATTATCAATCACTTAAAAATCTACATATCAGCCATGATTGGAATGACCCTTCAGCACATCTCTGTGTGTGTGCATCACCTGTGTGTGTGCCAGTGCGAGTGGGCCGTTGCACGAAGAGAGAGAGATTGGACATTTCAGCAGCATGTAGCCTCTAAAATTAGGATTCAGACTAACTAGATAGCCAATTCAGCTGACTTTAAAGTGTCAGGTTTCAGACCCCACATTTGCGTTGGGAGAGACATGTCACATTTTCTGGCCTATCCAGACAATGGAAAGTTTCCTGTGTATGTGAAACAGGAGAATCTAGCGGATGCAACAATAGTAGTTTCATCTTGCTATGATATTCTCAGTCGGATTTAGAGCTCTCATCATGAAAAAATAGTAAATAGTTTCATAGAATTGAACTAAGACCCCTTTCTCTTGGTTTGCTCACATTTGAATGGTTTSTCTGCGCCACTCAGTGGACGTTTAAGAGAAAATTCTCTGTCTGCAGTTATATGAAATAGTGCCAAGATTGTATGATCATATTTATTTTACAGTTATATGAGATGTGAAATATTTTAGTGGATTGTTTATKATTTGATTGTTACTATATTTAGAAAGCATTTCAGTCATTTACAGCAGTATTGCCCCACTTTTGTTGAATAYGAAAAATCATATTTGATTTTTCATATTTTCATAATATTTGTAATAAGTACTTGAGCTTGTGTCCTCAAAAGTGAGAACATCTCAGCAATTTATCACAATTCTTACCAGAAAGGTGAGTTCCAGACCTTTCTAAAACTATGCAACATTACCAGTTGTCGATTATTGCCATCTCATGAACATTTCTTATGTTTGAGTGTGTCTATTTAGATGGAAATCWAAATTTTGCCCCATCATTCAACTAGCCATCTCCTTCCAACAACGTTAAAAAATACTTGAAGAATAGCCTTATTTACAAATCCCTTGAGGGAATCATTTTATAAAGATATTTGGTTATAATGTTGCAATATTTTGTAACACACCAAATCAGGTACCTTCATAAGCAGGACCTTCATAAGCAGGACCTTCATAAGCAGGACCTTCATAAGCAGGACCTTCATAAGCAGACTCTGGTGTATTTCAGGGCTGGATCAAAAGCCTGCACATCCAGTACTTCTCCAGATGGAGGGTTGATCACATGTGTTTCTCTGCTTGTTCTTATTCACCCCTATTCCCTGCCTAATACAGCATCACCCTAATAGAACACCAATGACACTACACATGGGACTGGGGAGGAACATCATAACTTAGTCTTAAGGAACCGCTGCCTTTAGAAATCCTATTTATCAAACTGTTTATCCGCAGCCTGGGTCTAAATTATTATTGTCAAATCTGTATGTGTGAAAATGAAAGTTAACACCTGCCTGAAGGSAACGCAAAATCTCCCCCATTGCAGGTAGAGGTGAGATAATGAAATTGAGAAAATACTGGAGTGTTRTTTGAGAAGATACTGCAGTTTATTAATAAAATACTGCTCTGGTTTAATGAACTGTGAAGGTGTGCAGTTGGTAAGAACCACACATCACCTCTCTGTTTGGTACCATCACAAATACCCTTTATATTTGACTGTCCATGTGTCTACATATGTAGGTTCGGTGAAACACATAAAGCAACTAACAGCATGAGCATTGTGTATCTCATTTGAACTACATCCCTGGAACAGCAAAGAGATGGATAAGAACGTTGTGGACTAATCCCAATACCCTAGTCATCAAAAATAATTAATTACGCCTAATTTGCAGCTGTCTAAACGAGATTGGATTCCTTTAATGTTAAACAGTCCAATCCAGGAAATAAACACATTCCTAGTTGAAAACCTCCCCTAAGTGTTTTTCTCCAGAAGTAATATATGGAAATGAGAACATTTAGGCATCATTCCTCGCCTTCAGAGTAAGAAATCCCTTGAAGAGTTGCAGTGTTGTGTGCAGGATTAGACTGGTGTAGCGTACAACAACACTCTTCAAAGCTCTGTTCTCTATACTTTTTTCCCTCCTGGTGGGCTTGCATAGGGCAAGAAAGATGCATGTTCTAGAATCTAGACTAAACTTTGAACTCAGTCATGAACAGAGTAGAATGTGCTCCTCTCAAGGCTTCTTCAATCTGGAAAAGCAGAACAAAATGGGCATGACTTGTCATTGGTCTATGTCCAGTAAAGATTTAAAAAATMCTCCAAAAAGTTAACATTATAGTAAGGACCTTCTTTAGTTGGAAAAAATACAACAATATKACATCACAGTATGGCGATATCTTAACCCCAGTGGCGAACCGAGACTAGGACCTAGGCCCTCAGAGGGATCAAAAATATTCCAAATAGCTTACATATCAAACTCAAAAATCAAGAAAATAACAGAGAACATAGAATCACTTAATGTGCCCGACTTATATGTTCTGTAGTCAGATCATTCTAGTTCTAGTGAAGGAGGAGCAATGCTTTTTTATGACATAAATTAATCAAACAAACGAGTGCAAACGAGCCCATTCACTCCAGTAGGCCCTAACCATAACAATACAAAAACACAACCATTTCATTTCCAAAATTAAATTAACAAACCAGCTATTACTTCACATTGCAAATATACATTATCACGTTCATCACACTAACTGGTGATATAAACTTAGGTTTAAATGCAACAATGTTTCACACATTATTTCCAGAGATAGCTAGCGAGCTTCAATAAAAAACAGTGTCACTCATCAGATGATGATGATGATCATTTGAAAACAAAGTTAAACATTTTTCATTTTTTTCATTGTCAAACTACTACAACACAAGCTAGTTTAAATGTTGTATTTATATTAGTCGTATGTACCAGATACACGTGGTGTATATATCGTCCAACGAAATGCTTACCTGCAGGTTCCTTCTCGGGAATGGAACAACAATAAGAAATAGTAAAAAATAAGAATACGAACATAAAGTAAATGGCAGTAGAATAGAATAAACATTTTAGCRTAKATATAATACAGGAAGGCACAATTTATGGTACAATATTTACATGTGTATTGGGTAAGGGGGGATGGGCGGCAAGTGTATACATTTAGCAGTATAATAAGAGTCTGGTAGCAGGAGTTGTGATGTGTGTGTAGCTAGCTACAAGCATGGGAAGACTACTGCTCGCAGATTCTTTACTCTTGAGCTCTCAGTAGTGACGTGTCTAGGCCTTCGGGAAGGCCTAAGACAGAGATACTGGATATAATGACAAGATATTCGTGTCTTCTCCCTAACAATGAGATTCGTTGTCCGCAGATCAGAACGGCGGGCTGTCAAGCTCCCGCATATTCGTCTCTTTGGATTGGTGGATACATCTTGTTATTTGATTACATTTTGGAATATTTAACGAGTGGTGTTGACGTCAACCACTTGTATTCAATTGAGATTGAGATGCTATAATAGCCTCATGAATATGCTAGACAGTTTCGAATTTAACAACATTATATAGGGACAACTACGATATAAAGTGTTTTTTTCTCAACGTTGCCGAGATGTCAGGTGCATRACACTTATCAGTACACTCGTAACAACCTAAGTATTATGAAACTACTATTAGCTCAAATAAGCCTCATAAATCAAAATAGCTATTCATTTTTATCTTGACTAAATTCGACAATCTCATTGCCTCCCATACAAAAACTCCTCACTTGCTTAATAATTAACGATCTGCTTAAAGGGATACTTCAGGATTTTGGCAATGAGGCCCTTTATCTACAGTTGAACTCGGAAGTTTACATCCACCTTAGCCAAATACATTTAAACTCAGTTATTCACAATTCCTGACATTTAATCCTAGTAAAAATACCTGTTCATGGTCAGTTAGGATCACCACTTTATTTTAAGAATGTGAAATGTCAGAATAATAGTACAGAGAAGGATTTATTTCAGCTTTTATTTCTTTCATCACATTCCCAGTGGGTCAGAAGTTTACATACACTCAATTAGTATTTGGTAGCATTGCCTTTAAATTGTTTAACTGACGGTCAACATTTTTTTCAAAAAGGGGGTCGGGCCCGCTTCTGCATTTTGGCCCATTCCTCCTGACAGAACTGGGTGTAACTGAGTCAGGTTGTAGGCTCCTTGCTCCACACGCTTTTTCAGTTCTGCCCACACATTTTCTATAGGATTGAGGTCAGGACATTGTGTATGCCCACTCCAATACTTGACTTTGTTGTCCTTAAGCCATTTTGCCACAACTTTGGAAGTATGCTTGGGGTCATTGTCCATTTGGAAGACCCATTTTTTACCAAATTTTTACTTCCTGACTGATGTCTTGAAGATGTTGCTTCAATATATCACATAATTTCCTTCTTCATGATGCCATATATTTTTGTGAAGTGCACCCAGTCCTCTGCAGAAAAAGCATCCCCACAACATGATGCTGCCACCCCCATGCTCTCATGGTTGGGATGGTGTTCTTCGGCTTGCAAGCCCTCCCCCTTTTTCCTCCAAACATAACGATGGTCATTATGGCCAAGCAGTTCTATTTTTTTCATCAGACCAGAGGAAATTTCTCCAAAATATGATCTTCTCTTCCATGTGCAGTTTCAAACCGAAGTCTGGATATTCATGGTGTGGTTTGGAGCAGTGGCTTCTTCCTTGCTGAGAACAGCCTTATCATGTTATACTCAGTGATATCAGGACTCGTTCAATTCTACTGTTGCGAGTGAGTTACACGATGGCGGCGAACAAAAACACAAAGTCAGTAGTTTATGTCAGGTCCTACACAATTGTGCAAGTTCTCCCACTTTAAAAGATGAGAGAGGTCCTGTAATTATTCATTCTAAAGTAGGTACACACAGATCAAAACTTACTGAGCCAGACAAAGAACAATTGAAAGAAACAAACATCCAATCATCAATTCTTTGTAGACAGTCTCTAGTGGAACTTATATAATGAATCGAACTCTTATTGCAACAAGAGCTGTAATGGGGAAAATAGATGATTATTAGGTGGGCATTCACAACTACAAACTTACCAAGCAAGAATTTCTTGAGCTAAATCACGATACCTGTTAACTTCTTCTCTTTTCCCAGAGAAGAGCGATCTTCTAGTTCTTACCACATCAACATTTGAAAAATGGTTTTAATAAAAGGTTCTCGTCACTCCGGAGCATTACCTTGTCTTATTCTCTTGCATCCAACCCGAGATTGGGGAACAA
>NC_036860.1:35498254-35507490 GCF_002910315.2 Salvelinus sp. IW2-2015 | reverse complement strand
CTGTAGTGGAGGCCTCCTCATGCCCATCTACGCGCTGCACCCTGAGACACTATGATCACTTGGCTACATAGCTGTATGCATGCTTGACTGTCCATTAATTCACGGTACTCCATTCTGTTTATTTGTGTTTTATCTGTCTGGCTCTGTGCTTTAACTCAGGATCTGTGTGTAGTTATTCGACCCTCTCTGCCTAGTCGTCGCCATTTTACCTGTTGTTGCTGTGTTAGACTAGCACCCTGTTATTGCTGCTGTTATCTTACCTGTTGTTTTAGCTAGCTCTCCCAATCAAGACCTGCAATCACTTTATGCCTTATTGTATGTCTCTCCTCCCAATATCAATATAGGCTGCATACTGTTAGTTCAGGCTTAGTTAGCATTATCATTGTTTTGGTTTGCATGGACCCTGTAGTTCCACTCTCGTACCTCTTACTACCTTCCTTGTCCACCCCCCACACATGCTGGTAGACACACACCATTGGATACCAGCATGTTCCAGAGATACAAACCTCTCTTATGCAATCACCAGTGCCTTGGGCTTGCCTCCCCGCTGTGTGACCCGCCCACCATACCCTGTGCCTGCACATTATGGCCCAGAATCTAATCTCCACGCCCATAAATCTGCTCCTTTTATTTTTGTCCCCCAACGCTCTAGGCGACCGTTTTGATAGCCTTTAGCCGCACCCTCATCCTACTACTCCTCTGTTCCTCGGGTGATGTGGAGGTAAACCCAGGCCCCCTGCATCGTCCCCCAGTCACCCTCATGTTACTTCTGTGATCGAAAAAGCCTTGGCCTGCAATGCATGTCAACCATTCAGAAGCCTCCTCCCTACGAGTTTGCCTTACCTCCCGCTTTAGCACCTCTGCCAACCCTGATTCCGTGCCGCTGTCCGAATCCTGGCTTAGGAAGGCCACCAAAAATTCTGAGATTTCCATTACCCCAAGCTATAACACTGTTCCGTCAAGATAGAACTTTGCCCCGAAAGGGGAGGAGGATTGCAATCTACTGCAGCAGATAGCCTTGCAAAGTTCTGTTCATATTTCCAGGTCTATGCCCAAACAGTTCGAACCTGCTAATTTTAAAAATTAATCTCTCAGAAATAAGTTCTCACTAGTTGCCGCCTGCTACCGACCCCCCTCAGCTCCCAGCTGTTGCCCTGGAACTACCATCTGTGAATTGATCGCTCCCATCTAGCGTTCAGAGTTTGTTCTGTTCTTGCTATTAGGTACCTAAACTGCAGGATATGCTTAACCACCGGCAAGTCCTACAATCCAAGCTTGATGCCCTGCAATCTCACACAAAATCATCAAGGAACCACCAGGTACAACCCTAAAATCCGTAAACATGGGCACCCTAATAGACATTACTCCTGACCAACCTGCCCTCCAAATACACCTCTGCTGTCTTCAATCAAGATCTCAGCGATCACTGCCTCATTGCTGTATCCGCCACGGGTCCGCGGTCAACGACCACCCCTCATCACTGTCAAACGCTCCCTAAAACACTTCTGCGCAGCACGCCTTTTAATCGACCTGCCCGGGTACCCTGGAAGGATATTGACCTCAATCCCGTCAGTTGAGGGATGCCCTGTCATCTCTTTAAATGTTACTTCCTCACCATATTAGACACAGCATGCTCCGTTCAAAATGCAGAACCAAGAACAGATATAGCCCTTGGGTTTCACTCCAGAACCTGACTGCCCTCGACCAGCACAAAAACACATCCTGTGGCGATCTGCAATAGCATCGAAGAGCCCCCGCGATAATGCAACTGTTCAGGGAAGTCCAGGAACCAATACACGCAGTCAGTCACGAAAGCAAACAGGCCAGCTTTTTCAAGCAGAAATTTGCATCCTGTTAGCTCTAACTCCAAAAAGTTCTGGGATACTGAAAGTCATGGGCAGAGAACAAGCGCACCTCCTCCCAGCTGCCCACTGCACTGAGGCTAGGTAACAACGGTCACCACCGCAAAATCTCGTGATAAATCGAAGACTTCAACAAGCATTTCTCAACTGGCTGGCCATGCCTTCCTCCTGGCGACTCCACCTTGGCCAACCAGCCCGCCGCCTCCTCCCGCTGCATTACTTTATCGCCCAAGCCTAGCCTCACACAGCTTCTGTGCCTTTACCCAACCAGATAGCAGATGTCTGAGAGAGCTGGAAAGAACACTGAGAGCCCGTAACAGGATACTAGGTCTGGCGCTTGACAATGGTTGGACGTCCACCAATTTCTGAACTGGTCCGCCGGGCCGAGGTGTCACGCAACCCCCGTTGTCAGCAGAGCCCTGTTATTGCAACCTCCCTCCTATCCGTTATCATCTTGTAGATCCGCAAGGGATTCGGTAAAGGTGCCCGGGTCATAGACAGCACAGCACTCATTAAAGCGCGGGGCACCCTGAGACCAAAACTGGTACAGACCTATATCCATCCCTGATGCCCTGCCTATCTTAAAGGTCCTATCGGAAAAGCCAAGTAGCCAAACAAGACTCACTAGACCTGATCTAACACAGTGAATCGCCACAGGACGCATTCTCCGCGCTGTGCATCGGCTTTCCGAGCCGGTCATGGTGTGCCACCTCAAGCCACGCTCAAAGGTACTAAAGCGATATCAAGTAAACCGCCATCCCGATATAAAGACATTACTAAGTGCAGCCGCTTCACGGACCTGACTCAAGCTTTCGTCTCTGCATCCATTCGTTATCGTCGGACCCTCAGGTAGTCAAGGCTTTTGCTAATATACCTATTTGCCTTGTATCAGCTGGACAGAGTTCAGTGAGTCACGCGAGTTAGATGTATATGACTGCAGTTCTGGAGCGTCCAACAGCTCATTGTCTCGGACCGAAGCTACGGTTGTCTGTGTGGTCCAAACATACCGATGCGCATGTTGCGTCTGTGCGTCATTCATGGCAGATCCACTTGAGGCGTCCACACAGTTCATATACTTCCGGCCTGTCTTGATTCCTTACTGTGCATCTACTCCTAAAGAGCTCATTGCATAGGTCAACACTTCCATGCGGGCGATTAGAGCAAACGCTCCGTGTCGACACGCTACGATAGACCAATGCCAAATACGCAGCCCCCCTTGCTTGTGCCTTCTCATCCAACCGAGCTTCGATGTACTACCTGCCGTGCCCCAACCTCAATCGCGTACAGCAAATGCATCCGAGGGGCTCAGACGCAGTGCCATCTGCAAACCGTTACTGGACGTCGCTCTAGAAATGTGGTACATCTATAAGTACCTAGGTGATTCTGGCCTTAGACTGTCAAACCTTCCTTTCCAGACTCCATAGCAATACATCTCCAATCCACAAATAACAAAGCAAGCATCGCGCCTTTCTATTGCTCCAAACAAATCCTCTACACTCAGCCGCCAACAACTACCCTCCTAAGTAAAATTGACTAGTCAACTACCGGAGTTCTTGCGAGGCCGTTCGGCGATGTCAGTTCTAAAAATAGCTTCACATACGTCTACTTCAGCAAACTGGTGCATGTTTATCACATGCCATTTCCATGTTTTTGTTACTAAAGCGCACGCTATTGAGCATGAACTGCCCACCGACCGGTGCGACCATGTTGCCCATAGTCGGTGCTGCCCTCGCTACATGGTTCGGTGTCGTCAGACCCACTGCTGGCCAGGTCATCACGGAAGGCTATGCGAGGTAAAGATGCCTGGCCCCTTAATGCTCCAGTTCATTGCGGGCCACGATGGCACTGCACCACCAGCTCCTGCACACATCGCGCTCTCTAAGCAGGTAAGATACTCACATACTCATGCCCTAAAAGGCCAAACACCTGCATTGGACCTTTCCTTCCAGTTCGTCTGCGCTCCTGCCTGGGAAGCGATTGCAAAAAATTCTTGAGGTGGACGACTCTTATCTCCTCAACAACTTTAAAGAACATCTCGCTATCGCGAGCAGCTAACCGATCCGCTTGCAGCGTGGTACAATCATCTGTAACACCACCCATTTGACCCTACGACCCATACTGCTTTTTTATCTGACCTGCTACGTTGCGCCTACTAGATGTCTTCTTGCACTTTATTATTTTTGTCACTTTTCACACGCGTACGCTTTGCATTTGATCATACTGATTTTGACTCCAGTGTTTAATCTGCTCTAAATTGTAATATAATTCCGCATTTAGTTGCCTACCTCGCACTGCCATGTTTGTGGGCACACATTAGTAATTTAATAGCATTCTCTTTGTTTTCTTCTTACATGTGTATTGAGCCCTTGTTTAGTTGTTGTACTCCATGGTAGCGGACATACTTGATGTAGTGCGACACTCTGGGTCAACCTATGCTTGTATCATTGTGCAGGTGGATTCAAGTTGCAAATGAGAGACTGTTGATTCTCAATCATGGACTACACCTGGTTAACATAAAGGGTGATAAATAAAAAATAAATTAAATAAAATAAAAAATCATAATTAATATGCACCTGTTCTGAACTTGTTATCAGTTATAAAAGACACCTGTCGCACAAACTCAGAGCAAGTCACCTACTGTACAGCTAAACTCGCACTGATGGCCAACACCAAAGAGCTGCACAATGTACACCAGAAAACAAATATGTTAAGAATCTGCACCAGGCTGGGAAGACTGATCTCGCAATGTTGTAAGCAGCTTGGTATTGAAGAAATCAACATGTGGAGAGAGGGAATTATGTAGGAAATGGAAGACATACAAGACACTGATAGATCTCCCCTCGATCTGGTGGCTTCCACGCAAGATCTCACAGCCTCGTGGGGTCAAAATGATTCACAAGACACCGGTGAGCAAAAATCCCAGAACCACACGGGGGACCTAGATGATAGACCTGCAGAGGAGCTGGGAACCAAAGTAACAAAGCTACCATCAGTAACACACTACGCCGGCAGGGACTCAAATCTGCTGGGGCAAGACGTGGTCCCCCTGTTAAGCCAGTACATGTCCAGGCGCCGTACTGAAGTTGCTAGAGAGCATTTTGGATGATCCAGAAGAGCACTGGGAGAATGTTCATGATGGTCAGATGAAACCAAAATATAACTTTTTGGTAAAAACCCAACTCGTCGTGTTTGGAGACAAAGAATAGCTAAGTTGCATCCAAAGAACACCAATACCTACTGTGAAGCATGGGGGTGGAAACGATCTGTCCTTGGGGCTGCGCTTTTCTGCAAGGACCGAGGACGACGAGATCCGTGTAAAGGAAAGAATGAATGGGCCACTGTACGAGTGAGATTTTGAGTGGAAAAGCTCCTTCCATCAGCAAGGGATTGAGAGTGAAACAGTGCTGGGGTCTTTCAGCATGACAATGATCCTAAACACCCGCCCCGGGCAACGAAGGAGTGGCTTCGTAAGAAGCATTTCAAGGTCTGGAGTGCAATAGCCAGTCTCCAGATCTCAACCCATAGAAAATCTTTGGGAGGGAAGTTGAAAGTCCGTGTTGCCCAGCAACCAGCCCCAAAACATCACTGCTCTTAGAGGAGATTGCATGGAGGAATGGGCCAAAATACCAGGCAACAGTGTGTGTAAACCTTGTGAAGACTTACAGAAAACGTTTGACCTCTGTCATTGCAACAAAGGGTATATAGACAAAGTATTGAGATAAACTTTTGTTATTGACCAGAATACTTATTTTCCACCATCAATTTGCAAATAAATTTCATTAAAAATCCTACAATGTGATCTCTGGGAAAAAAATTCTTCATTTTTGTCTGTCATAGTTGAAGTGTACCTATGATGAAAATTACAGGCCTCTCTCATCTTTTAAAGTGGGAGAACTTGCACAATTGGTGCGGCTGACTAAAATACTTTTTGCCCCACTGTAGATACCTTTGTACCTTTTCATCCAGCATCTTCACAAGGTCCCTTTGCTGTTGTTTCTGGGATTGATTAGTGCACTTTTCGCACCAAAGTACGTAATCTCTAGGAGACAGAACGCATCTCCTTCCTAGCCGGGTATGACGCTGCATGGTCCCATGGTGTTTATAGCTTGCGTACTATTGTTTGTTACAGATGATGACGTGGTACTTCAGGCATTCGGAAATTGCTCCCAAGGATGAACCAGACTTGTGGAGTCTTTTGATTTTCCCATGATGTCAAGCAAAGAGGCACTGATATGTTGAAGGTAGGCCTTGACACATCACAGGTACACCTCCAATTGACCTCAAATTTCATGTCAATTAGCCTACTCAGAGAGCTTCAAACTCCATGACATTCGCTTTTTCTGAATTTTCCAAGCCTGTTTAAAAGCACTGTCAAACTTAGTGTAGTAACTATCTGACCCACATGGAATGTGGATACAGTGAATTATAAAGTGAATTAATCTGTCTGTAAACAATTGTTGGAAAAATTACTTGTGTCATGCACAAAGTAGATGTCTATACCCGACCTTGCCCCAAAACGACAGGAATTATGGAGTGTGTGAAAAACGTAGTTTTTAATGAGTCCAGACTAAGCAGTATGTAAACTAAGCGACTTCGATGTAGGTAGGGTAGGAGTGACTGCATAGATAATACAACAGCGAAGTAGCAGCACGACTTAAAAATTAAATGGGGTGGGGGGGATCCCAATGCAAATTAGCTCGGGTACCAATATGATAGCTGTTCAGCAGTCTTATGGCTTGGGGTAGAAGCTGTTGAGAAGCCTTTTGGACCTAGACTTAGCGCTCTGGTACCGCTTGCATTGCGGTAGCAGAGAGAACAGTCTATGACCAGGGTGACTGGAGTCTTTGGCAGTTATTAGGGCCTTCCTCTGACACCACCTGGTATAGAGGTCCTGGATGGCAGGAAGCTTGGCCCCAGTGATGTAGTGGGCCGTACACACTGGCCTTGCGGTCGGAGGCCGAGCAGTTGCCATACCAGGCGGTGATGCAACCAGACAGGATGCTCTCGATGGTGGAGCTGTAGAACTTTTTGAGGACCAATGCCAAATCTTTTCAGTCTTCTGAGTGGGAATAGGTGTTGTCGTGCCCTCTTCACAACTGTTTTGATGCGTTTGAACCATGATAGTTTGTTGGTGATGTGGACACCAAGGAAACTGAAGCTCTCAACCTGCCCCACTACAGCCCCATCGATTAGAATGGGGGCGTGCTCGGTCCTCCTTTTCCTGTAGTCCAAGATCATCTCCTTTGTCTTGATCATATTGAGGGAAAGGTTATTGTCCTGGCACCACACTTCCAGGCCTCTGACCAACTTAATGATGGTGTTGGAGTCGAGTTTTTGCTTGTAAAGAGGATCTGGAGGATAGAATTATGGTCAGATTTGCCAAATGGAGAGCGGGGGGGAGCTATGTACGTGTCTCAGTGTGTGGAGTAAAGGTGGTCTAAAGTGTTTTTCCCTCTTGTTGCACATATAACGTGCTGGTAGAAATGAGGTAAAACAGATTTACGTTTCCCTACATTAAACTCCCCAGCCACTAGGAACGCTGCCTCTGGATGAGCATTTTCTTGTTTGCTTATGGCTTTATACAGCTTGTTGAGGGTGGTCTTAGTGCCAGCATCGGTTTGTGGTGGGAAATTGACAGCTACGAAAAATATAGGTAAATAGTGTGGTCTACGGCTTGTCATGAGATACTCTACCTCAGGTGAGCAAAACCTTGAGACTTCCTTAATATTGGATTTCACGCACCAGCTGTTATTGACAAATAGACACAGACTGTCACCCCTTGTCTTACCGGAGGCAGCGCGTAGTGCGTGAAAATCGTATGTCCTCGTTTGCAACACTGCCTCTGGAAGCAACGTCAGCACAAGAACTGTTCGTCGGAAGCTTCATGAAAAGGGTTTCATCAGCCACACACAAACCTAAGATCACCATGCTCAATACCAAACGTCGGCTGGAGTGGTATAAAGCTCGCCACCACTGGACTCTGGAGTTGTCATGCCCTGACCGTAGAGATCCTTTCTATGTCTCTATTTTGGTTGGTCAGGGCATGAGTTTGGGTGGGCATTCTATGTCTGGTGTTCTATGTTGTCCTTGTGTTGTATTTCTGTGTGTTTGGCCTGATATGGTTCTCAATCAGAGGCAGCTGTCTATCATTGTCTCTGATTGAGAATCATATTTAGGTAGCCTGTTCCCACCTGTGTTTGTGGGTGGTTGTTTCCTGTTTAGTGTTTGTTTCACCTTTCAGGACTGTTCGTTTGTCGTGTTTGTTGTTTTGTCTAGTGTTTCATATTTTAATTAAATAGTATGAACACTTACCACGCTGCACCTTGGTCCTCTTCTTCTCCTCCAGACGACAAGCGTTACAGGAGTAGTGTAAACGTGTTCTCTGGAGTGACACTTGTTGTATTCGGTTTGATTTGATTTGATTTTGATTTTATATTGGTGGGAACTGTAACACGCTGTTGTACATGTCTATTTATTTATTTTTAMTTCACCTTTATTTAACCAGGTAGGCTAGTTGASAACAAGTTCTCATTTGCAACTGCGACCTGGCCAAGATAAAGCAAAGCAGTTCGACACATACAACAACACAGAGTTACACATGGAATAAARAAACATACAATCAGTAATAGAGTAGAAAAATCTATACACAGCATGTGCAAATGAGGTAGGATGAGAGAGGTAASGCAATAAATATTTGTAAGTCGCTCTGGATAAGAGCGTCTGCTAAATGACTTAAATGTAAATGTAAATGTAAATAGGCCATGGTGGTGAAGTAATTACAATATAGCAATTAAACACTGGAATGGTAGGGTGTGCACACACCCGAGAGAGACTCTTCCACTATGGGAATGCTTCAGACGATATCAAAGGAAGGGTTGAACAGGCTGTATATAGGGGTGTGCAGACATCGGCAGGACATGTTTCAGAAATCGGTGGGTCCCAGATTTGTCAAGGCGCCGCCTGGATTTGTTATGGGTCAGTGTTCTTGCAGCTCTTTCAGAACATCTGCTCATCTGGATTTGGGTGAAAAGGAAGAAGTGGGGAGGCTTGGCGAGTGCTAGTGGGGGTGGCGGGGGCTGTTGCGCAGGTAGGGGGTAGCCAGAGTGAAAGCATGGCCAAGCCAGTTGAGTCAAATGCTTATTGACATCACGGACATCACAGGGATTATGCGGTGGTGACAAGCTGTTTCGTAGGCCTCAGTGCAGTGGGCAAGTTTTTTCGGGAGGAAGTGCTCTTATTCTCCCAGAAAAAAAAGCACCCCCAAAAATTTGGGAGCCCACTTCAATGGGTGACATGTCTGTGAGTATCAAGGCATGGAAAGAACTGGGACAGTTTTCAGATTCCAGAAATTGTGTAGTAGATCCATGCAACAAT
>NC_036860.1:35457437-35498229 GCF_002910315.2 Salvelinus sp. IW2-2015 | reverse complement strand
CTGCAAAAGATGAATGTGCAAGCTAGAGATCGACCTGGGTGCAAACGGAGCCAGATAAATAACTATACAGTAGAGGGATGAAAGTAGATTTGGATGGCTATTTACAGAGTGTCTGAGTGTACAATGGCAGTGCAGATCCTTGAGCTGCTCTGACAGCTGGGTGTCTTAAAGTAGTCGAGGAAGCGTATGGAGTCTCCAGCTTCAGTGATTTTTGCAGTTCGTTCTCAAGTGTCATTTCGGCGCAGCCAGAGAACTGGAAGGAGAGGCGGCAAAGGAAGGAATTGGCTTTGGGGGTGACTAGTGAGCAGTATAACTGCTGGGAGGCGTGTGCTATGGCGGTGGCGTGCTCTGTATGGGTGGCCAGGGCAGCTGAGATCGAAGGCGGGGTTCTTTACTAGCAGAGACTGTAGATGACCTTGAGCCAGTGGGCGGGGCTATGGCGATGATATTGAACGCAGAGGGGCCACGCCGAACGAGAGACGTGGCATGAATGGATCGCGTAGGTATATGGGCTCGAGAGCTAGGACCACAAAACGGGATTGCACTGTGATACGACATCGCGAGTGCTGTGGTGCCACGCTCTGCTGCACTTGAGTGTGTGGACTGGTATTGTCGTAAAGATGAACACACCACGACAGTTCAGGTCATCGCGTCAGGATGGTCAGTTTACTCGAGGGCTCTGTGTTGCACCAATGAGTGTAAGGATGCTTTGTTGCGAAAGTAGGAGAGCCAATTCTACGACTTCCAATAATTGCGATCTTGGAGAGCTGTTTAACTGCCATAGAGAGAGTCTGTAAGGAGAGTTTAACAGGTACGTAACCAGACATCCTACAGGATTTGTGAGTTTCCCACATGATTCAAGAGTGGGACCATCAGAGCTAGGGATTGCTCCGTTCGGGGCGGGCCAGGGTGTGCGGGCAGCGATCGGTTTGACGAGGCATGCATTAGTTTTACTGCGATGTTCAAGAGCAGTTGGGCACGAAAGAGAGTTGAAGGCTCGTCTGGAGGTTGTAGGTTACACAGTTGTCCAAGAAGGGCCAGAGTTACAGATAGGTGGGTCTGCGTTTACGGTGGAGTAAAGACTACGCCAGCAGAGCTAAGAGTCGACATCATTGATGTTATATACAGAGAAGAAGTCGGCCCCGAGAATTGAACCCGTTGGGCCATGCATTATCATGCTGAAACATGAGGTGATGGCTGCGGATGAATGGAACGACATTGCGTCTCAGGATCTCGTCACGGTTGCTCTGTGCATTAAAATTGCCATAGGTAAAAAATTGTGTTCGTTGTCTGTAGCTTATGTCTACCCACACCATAACCCCACCATGGTGCATTCTGTTCACAACATTGACATCAGCAAACCACTCGCCCACACAATGACATACACGCTGTCTGCCATCTGCCCGGTCCTGAAAACAGGATTTGTCAGTGAAAAGCACACTTCTCAGCATTCCAGTAGCCATCGAAGTTGAGCATTTGCCCACTGAAGTTGGTTACGACACCGAACTGCAGTCAGTTCAAGACCCTGGTGAGGACGACGAGCATGCAGATGAGCTTCCCTGAGATGGTTTCTGACAGTTTGTGCAGAAATTCTTTGGTTGTGCAAACCCACAGTTTAAGCCAGCTGTCCGGGTGGCTGGTCTGAGARGATCCCGCAGGTAAAGAAGCTGGATGTGGAGGTCCTGGGCTGGCGTGGTTTCACYTGGTCTGCGGTTGTGAGGCCTGTTGGATGTACTGAAAAAAATTCTAAAACGACATTGGAGGTGGTTTATGGTAGAGAAATGAACATTAAATTCTCTGGCAACAGCTATGGTGGACATTCCTGCAGTCAGCATGCCAATTGCACACTCCCTCAAAACTTGAGGCATCTGTGACAAAACTGCACATTTTAAAGTGGCCTTTGATAGAGTGTCACAGTATGAGTCATAATACCCATACAACCTAGCGGTCAAACTAGAAAATGATTCCAATCGTTTTAGAAACACTTAAAATAAGGGCTGTGTTTCATGTAGGCTTACCCCGGCATGACGCTTTGATAACCGTGTCAAGACACGGTGACTTTTATCAATATATTCACCTGTATTTACCCCCACAAAATGAAACGCTAATTAGCTGCTAATGTAGCTGTCATAAAGAACTACAAATGCCATGATGATCTGGACAAGACTGCCGAATCGAGTCAAAGGTAAGAATCTCTGGATTAACTATCTAATATTAGCTAAATATATATATAATGAATACATTTAATTTACATTTCTTTAATTTGACAATTCTCTGAACTGTCTTGTGCAAGTTTTAAATTGACCCAATACCTGTTAGCAAAGGTGTCAGCTAGAGATGACATGCAGGAGTTTTTAGAGATTTGTAGTCTTGCATGATGTCTACTTTGATGCTAATTAGCATTTTCGAATCTGAGAGTAAATAGAGCCGAATATATTGATAAAAGTCACTTTGTTCGAGAGATATTTACATGATTATCAAAACATCCCTGTTAGTGAGCATTAAGAACGGGAACCATGTATGGCCCCACCCATTGCAAGTCAAAATGTGATTGGTTCATTCCACTATCATTCCCAAATTCTGCTCTAGTACAGTTGAATGGTAAAGGCAATGGTCCAGTTCGTTTTGCATGGCCCAGTGCCCCGGGTGGATGGAGATTTCAATATGTAATATGTCACTTTTTGGGAGACCCAACCAAAWGCACATAGAAATGTGGGTTATAGATCTGTCGTTCGCATTGAAAACAAGTATAAGAAGTGGTAGATCTGTTCTATGTGCGCTATTTCTATGCTTCCCATTCTTAAGTTTAGTTTTTGCCTTATTTACTTTCGGTTTTGTAGACCAGCTTAAAAAACAGAAAATACAATATTTTTGGTTATGGAAAAGATATTTCACAGCGGTTTAGATGGTACAATGTTTCTCTACACTATACTTGCTTGTTTTTGTTGCATAAACTGAAATTAGGCAAACTATTAGAATTTTAGCAACCAGGAAATGACGGAGAGATTTCTACATATTGCACTTTTAAGGACCAATGCAATGGTCTAAAATGTACAAACTCGGGGCACCGGGCCTTGCTACACAGTCCAAGGATCTGTGATTGAGTGTTATTTGATCGTCAAATGTCAGAAAAGCAGACTGACCTTTGTCAGTTTGTGTGCCATCAGAGAATGGATCCAAAGTGCTCCAGGTGACTGGTAATTTGAAATCACTTTTGCTGCATCCTATGTGACAAGCAGAACTGAATAGCACTGTACTAGGGGAGGGAGAAAGGGAGAGAGAGCAAAAGAAAGAGAAAATCTGGAAGTATCTCTCTATAGCCGCAACATTAATAAGCCATTGATCTATTATTGATCAATCTCTCGAAAAATCCCGCTGAATCAGCATCAAGGACAATTGTTTTCTTGGTGATCAAACCTTTCAGCTTTTCCCACTGCAAATCTCCATAGGCAGTAGTGCGCCATCACATCAAATCAAAAAGTGCTTGAAGTCTGGGAATTCATATTTTTAATAGAGCRGTGCCATGCTCAACTCAGTGGCTTTCATCGAGTTGTTTTGTTCTAACGAACACATACGCGCACACACAAATAAAAACTGATTCTACAAAAAGATCCAATCCAATTTTTTCCAAATGTCAACCTTTTTACTTTTTACTTGCAAGCAACTAAAAACTCCAATCAAGTTGAGTAAAAAGTTACTCAGATCAAGAGGTATAAACATTACAATAATACCCTACCATTATTGGGCCCATGTAGAGCAACATKATTTTTTGTTGACCTGCATAGTTCAATACAACCACCACCACCATCGTCTTCTTCTGCTCATCTATAAATAATAATTCTGATATCAGATATGTTCGCTTGTAGCTCATCGTAGCAACGTGCAAGGCCAAATCAATCACTCCTCCCGCCATGGCTGACTTTGGCTGTACCACCCGCTCCTGTTCGACCACAAACCTGCTGGCTTCCCGTCTTGTAACTGACAAGACCTAAAACAATCTCTGAGGACCCCTCACCTTTGAACTGGCAACCTCCTGGACACACCATGTGATTACCAGATTATAATTAGCTGGGGTTAACACTGCAAATGCAGAAGAGAAGGTAATTTGCTTTAGGACAATTTCTCTTCTCTCTCAATCGTGTATTTCTACAGCTCTCTCTCCTGGCACTACTTCACAAACGAAGCCAATTCCAAATCCAAAACTGACAAAAAGTTGACAGTTGAACATTGCCGGTCCCCAGTGACTGCATTTTGCCTCATGATATCATGTTGATAGTTACGCCTCAGGAATTTTCTACAATCTACATTGAGGAGTTGGACATACAACTCACGTAGACCTCTGTGTTGACTACTAGTGCACAGCCACTTATAAATATGTGTTGATATTGCACACAGAGGATGAAAATATTGCTATTCTGCAGGAGTAAATCCATTGTATAATTCAGTATTTTGCCAGGGCGAAAATAGTATAATTAGCTATGAGTGTTAAATAAACATCTGTTAGCTTAATAATGCAGTAGAATTGGAGCATTAACCCAGACAAAGGACTGCTATGGGTGCAGTAAACTGATTTTGATTGGACTGATGTAACTGCACAGTAATTAATAAACATCTGCATATTAAGGAGGCAGACCCAGAACCTGCCAGGGGCAGGGATATCTTGATCATCATGCTTTTGATTCAAATTTCATTACCTTATTACATGCTTCTTGATCACACAAACCGTCCTTATGTAAATGTGGGCCCTGGATCCAGTGTTAACAGGGAAAACCTTTTTTAAGGTCTTTAGTATAATGTTTGTGCCACCTGAGCATGAAATTAAGCACTTCTGTGGTTGTGTCAAGCATTGTAGTTGTTGTTATTGCAGTGGGGTGAGTTCTAGAGGTAGTGTAATATGTAACGTCTCATTTATTTTCCATTGAAGCCAACAGGTCTGCACAGTGGCCATTGTGCATTCACAAGGTAAAATGAGGTGAGACTGTTGATTCATACAGTAAGACTGGAAATGTKCACTGAACAGATAAGCACATCTGTGTATCAAGTTGTGTTAGCCAGCTTTTAAATGCAAAATATGTCAATTAGAAAGTACAGTTCCCCCCATCGGCAACTACAAAACAAAATCATTATTAAGCTTTCAAGGCTAACCGCTACAGCTACTAACGTATATTGTGTATTAATACTTTGCTATACCATCTCGCTTTTCTAATGTAACTACATTGCACATGAATTACACTTACTCACCACTCACACTCATAGAACTACCTAGTTTAACACATTAAAATGTGTGTTGTTTTTTACATTATTAGCCCAGAACGTTTTTTTGTGTTATTACATACAGCCGGAAAGAACTTTCGGATATCAGAGCGGCGGTAACTCACCAGCATTACGACCAGGAATACAACTTTTCCGAATTGGATCCTATGTTCGCACCTCCCCAGGGCAATTTAATTTATCCTAGAGGCTGKTCCAAGACACCACCTGAGGAGAAAAGCTATTCGGAGTGGACTTCTAGTCCGACTCAGGAYGCGGGCACACCATCCACCGCTTCAAAGTATATTACTCGCTAATGTTCAGTCTCTGGACAATAAAGTAGACAAGCTCAGGGCGAGGATCTTCTTCCAGAGAGACATCAGGGACTGTAACATACTCTGTTTCACGGAATCATGGCTCTCTCCGGATATATTGTCCCCGTCCATACAGCAAGCTGGATTGTCAGTACATAGCACAGAGAGGAATAAAGAACTCTCCGGGAAGAAGAAAGGCGTGGTGTATGTTTCATGATTAACCATTCATAGTGTGATTGTGATAATGTATAGAAAGTCCTTCTGTTCACCCGACCTAGAATACCTCACGATCAAATGCCAACCATATTACCTCCCAAGATACTTTTCTTCGGTTATAGTCACAGCCGTGTATATTCCCCCTCAAGCCGATACCATGACTATGACCATGACGGACATAGTGGAGTCGCAATTCAACGACTGAGACATGAGACGTATGTGGCYGGGTCTACAGACAATCACAGATTACAAAGGGATAACCTGTCACGCTCCCCCTCTCAGACGCTCGAGGGCGCCAGGCTGCCCTTCATTATGCACACCTGTCTACATCATTACGCGCAGCTGCAAAATATTGGACTCTCCTGGACTCCATTACTTTGTTGATTGCCCTTCTATATCTGTCTGTTCCTCAGTTGGTTCCCCGTGTCAGCATGATTGTTGTTATGTAGTTTTGTTCCCCCTGTCCAGAAGCTGTTATTGTTTTGGTTTGATGCCKATTTTCCAGTAAATGTTCGCTGCCTGTACTTGCTTCTCATCTCCAGCATCGATCCTCACATAACCAGCCAAGTCGCGGACACCGAGGTCTTGCTCCCAGACAAGCTAAATACATTCTTTGCCCGCTTTGAGGATAACACAGTGCCATCAACGTGGCCCGCTCCCAAGGACTGTGGGCTCTTGTTCTCCGTGGCCGACATGAGTAAGACATTTTAGCGTGTTAACCCTCGCAAGGCTAGTTCAGGATCATATAACTTCTACCTTACCTGACACCCTAGACCCGCTTCAATTTGCTTACCGCCCRAATWGATCCACAGACAATGCGATCGCCATTGCACTGCACACTGCCCTATCCCATCTGGACAAGAGGAATACCTGCAGTTGAAGTCGGAAGTTTACATACACCTTAGCCAAATACATTTAAACTCAGTTATTCACAATTCCTAACATTTAATCCTAGTGTCACAATCGTGAGGAGAGACGGACCAAGGCGCAGCGCATGTAGAGTTCCACATATTTATTATAAAGTGAAACTTAGCAAAAACAAAACAATAAATCAATCAACTAACAACGAAACGTGACTACGTGGTGCACATGCACAAAACACAAAATAATATCCCACAAAACACAGGTGGGAAAAATACTACCGAAATATGATCCCCAATTAGAGGCAACGATTACTAGCTGCCTCTAAATGGAAATCATACAAATCACCAACATAGAAAAATAAACTAGAACACCACATAGAAAAAATAAACTAGAATACCCCCAGTCACGCCCTGACCTACTACACTATAGAGAAACAAGGGCTCTCTATGGTCAGGGCGTGACACCTAATAAAAATTCCCTGTCTTAGGTCAGTTAAGATCACCACTTTATTTTAAGAATGTGAAATGTCATAATTTATTGATTTATTTTAATGATTTATTTCAGCTTTTATTTATTTTATCACATTCCCAGTGGGTCAGAAGTTTACATACACTCAATTAGTATTTGGTAGCATTGCCTTTAAACTGTTTAACTTAAGTCAAACGTTTCAGGTAGCCTTCCACAAGCTTCCCACAATAAGTTGGGTGAATTTTGGCCCATTCCTCCTGACAGAATTGGTGTAACTGAGTCAGGTTTGTAGGCCTCCTTGCTCGCACACGCTTTTTCAGTTCTGCCCACACATTTTCTATAGGATTGAGGTCAGGGCTTTGTGATGGCCACTCCAATACCTTGACTTTGTTAGCGTTAAGCCATTTTTGCCACAACTTTGGAAGTATGCTTGGGTCATTGTCTATTTGGAAGACCCATTTGCGACCAAGCTTTGACTTCTGACTGATGTCCTGGCTGATATTGCTTCAATATATCCACATAATTTCCCCTCCTCATGATGCCATATATTTTGTGAAGTGCACCAGACCCTCCTGCAGCAAAGCACCCCCACCAATGATGCTGCCACCCCGTGCTTCACGGTTGGGATGGTGTTCTTCGGCTGCAAGCCTCCCCCTTTTCCTCCAACATATACGATGGTCATTATGGCCAAACTGTTCTATTTTTGTTCATCAGCCAGAGGAATTTCTTCAAAAGTACGATCTTTCTCTCCATGTGCAGTTGCAAACCGTGTTGGCTTTTTTATGGCGTTTGAGCAGTGGCTCTTCATTGCTGAGCGGCCTTTCAGGTTATGTCCATATAGGACTCGTTTTACTGTGGTATAGAACACTGTACCCGTTTCCTTCACAAGGTCCTTGTTTGTTGTTCTGGGATTGATTTGCAATTTTCGCACCAAAGTACATTAATCTCTAGGAGACCGAATGTGTCTCCTTCCTGAGCGCGTATGACAGCTGCATGGTCCCATGGTGTTTATACTTGCGTACTATTTTTTGTACAGATGAATTGGTACCTTCAGGCATTCGAAATTGCTCCCATGGATGAACCAGACTTGTGGAGGTCTACCTTTTTTTTCTGAGGTCTTGGCCGATTCTCTTTGATTTTCCCATGATGTCAAGCAAAGAGCCATTGAGTTTGAAGTAGGCCTTAAATACATCCACAGGTACACCTCCAATTGACTCAAATGATGTCACTTAGCCTATCAGAAGCTTCTAATGCCATGACATAATTCTGTAATTTTCCAAGCTGTTTAAGGCACAGTCAACTTAGTGTATGTAAACTTCTGACCCACTGGAATTGTGGTTCAGTGAATTATAAGTGAAATAATCTGTCTGTAAACAATTGTTGGAAAAATGACTTGTGTCGTGCACAAAGTACTGTAGATGTTCTAACCGACTTGCCAAAACCATAGTTTGTTAACAAGAAATTTGTGGAGTGGTTGAAAAACGATTTTTTTGCCCAAATGGACAATAATGTTTACGTACTCATTACTCATTTCATATGTATATACTCTATTCTATTCTACTGTATTTTAGTCAATGCCACTCTGACATTGCTCATCCTAATATTTATATATTTCTTAATTCCAATATTTTACTTTTAGATTTGTGTGTATTGCTGTGACTTGTTAGATATTGCTGCACTGTTGGATTTCGCTACACCCTGCAATTACATCTGCTAAATAAAATTACATCGGACCAATAACATTTGATTTGATCTTTGACTGTCTTAACGGCCTCAATCTGTCATCACCGAGCACGCGATCAGCCATTTTGGGACAAAATCTGAGTATTTCCAATGAAATTGGAACATGTAGTGAGATGGACACAGCCGGAGTGTTATTGTTTGTTTCCTGCTCGCCATCTGTCATCTTTATCAAAGGCTTGGCTTGATGGGTGGATAATGATTTTGACACTGCTTTCAACAACTGAGGCAAAATAGCTGGAAACCATGTCCAAGTTTTCCTCTGACTGTGACAGTGATGTAAAATTAGAGATGGACTGCTGGATGGAAAGGATTTGAAAGTGGGAAAAAAAACTATTCTATACACCATCTAAAAAAATCTAAATATCAATGTGAACAGTAAACATACTGTCATCAACACCCTCATCCTGCTCTTTCACTTAATCTCCTGTGTTTCTTTTTTTATTTTACTTTTTGTATTTCTCAGATTTGTGGTCAAGCGAGTTTGTTGTGAGTGCAAATGATTCCTTTTTAGACCGATTCGGTCTCAAATTCCCAAATCTTTTCAGGGTATACACCATTYCCCAGGACAACCACTCTCCCTGATACATCAAGGTTGTTTTTTAGAAATCAGATCAGAAGCCTGTTTCTGAGGAGAACGTGCCATTACTGATGAATGCAATCAATTCCTCTCCCCAGCTACCTGTGGTGGATTGTTCAGGYCACCAACAATGAGGCCAATGTGATGAATTTTGCAGGTCACATTACTGACCAATGTCCCAATAGCTTGTATTCTAGTTTTCATGCCACACGCATGAATACTGGCAAACAAATAGAGGATTTCAATTTTRATTACCTCATTCTCTGTTGTTTTGTAGACGTGTTGACACTCATTGCAAATGCTGTTGTTTACTGTCATGAAGTGATAGTCGTAAGTGTTTGGTGAAATTAATGCTCACACTTAGTATACAGTAATTTGTATACAGCTAATTGGCCAATATATGTCTCTTGTTCTTCTCTTTTCTTGTAAGACCACCATACTACATATACATACACACACACACACACCTAATCCAGGATTCTTTGGCCTTTTAAACAATGTCACCGGATCATATTCATCCTAAAATTAACAAAACAAACAACATTCTGTTCATTCTGTCAACCTCCAAAGATACTGTACTGCACTTTTCTAACGTCCTTTGTATTTTGCGGGACCAGACATCGGCATTCCATGCAATTAAACTTGAGTGCTGTTTGCATTTCAACCATATCCAGATGAATCACACTGTCGCAGGGGATCGAGAACCATCCAGAGCATCCAGAGCTCTCTTGTAGTCCTTTCCGATGAGACGGGCAGCAGGCCACATCAATACTTGCAGATGATATCTGTTCCCCATCTGCAGTTTTTCTGCAGCCAAGCTTGGCAGTGACAGACCAGTGAGGCATTGGATTACTGCACAGACTGGGGATGATTTATTCCTGGGCTTCACTGCCCATCTCATCTCTGCATCCACCCGCATTCCTGTAGTAGCTAGGTTATCCACCACAGCATCAGGAAAATGCACACACATTATTTTACCCCCTGGTGTGTGAACGGTTAAGTCGCATGCCACCGAGCCATGCTTTTTTTCCATGCTTCCCATTTCCATACTAGTGGACAGTTGCAGAACAGATAAGAGGCACAGAATATTTTACATCCTGTGTCACCAGTGGTGTAAAGTATTTAAGTAAAAATACTTTAAAGTACTACTTACTATTTATATTTTTGACTACTTTTACTCCACTACATTTCTAAAGAAAATAATATACTTTTAACATACATCCCCTGACAACCAAAAGTACTTGTTACATTTTGAAAGTTTAGCAGGGAAGGAAAATGGTCCAATTCACACACTTATCAAGAGAACATCCCTGGTCATCCCTACTGCCTCTAATCTRATCTGGTGGACTCAGAAAGCACAAATGATTCCTTTGGAAATGTCTTAGTGTTGGGTGTGCCCCTGGCTATCTGTAAAAATAATAAAAACAAGAAAATTGTGTTGTCTGGTTTACTTAATATAACGAATGTGACATGATTTATACTTTTACTTTTGATACTTAAATATATTTTAACAATTACGTTTACTTTTGATACTTAAGTATATATAAAACCAAATACTTTTAGACTTTTTCTCAAGTAGTATTTTACTGGGTGACTTTCAATTTTAGTMTAGTCATTTTCTATTAAGGTATCTTTACTGTTACTAAGTATGACAATTGGGTACTTTTTCCACCGCTGTGTGTCACTGTAAATTAGAACTAAACAACACAAACAACACAAATTCGTATCACAAGTTGCCATGCAGAAATGAGCCTGAAAAACGTAGTCCTTTAAGCATTATTGAAAACCATAAATATCATCATACCATTTCAAAACAGGTAGTCATGCACTTTGTGACATTATTGTGATGGAATGTTTTCTTAACACRTTAGATAGTACATTTTAGTCATTTTGCTTCACTTTACTTAAAGCCTAAAGATAAAGCCTGGGTGTAAATATGAGGGCATACTAATAGGATTGTAAATCCTTATCACAAGTCTTACAATCACAACTGCARTCAATCACTAATAGTGAAATGTTATGCTACATTTTGCCATATTCGCCACCCTCCTGTGCATGGGTAGAAATGTCTAACAAGTCAAACTAGAGTTCTTACTGACTTTGCCTTAGGTGGTGACATTATACATGGCTCCACAGTGGCGCAGCGGTCTAACGCACTGCATCTCAGTGCTAGAGGTGTCACTACAGACACCCTGGATCGAATCCAGGCTYTATCACAACCGACTGTGATTGGGAGTCCCYAAGGGTGTTGCACAATTGGCCCAGTGTCGTCCGGGTTAGGCSGTCATTGTAAAGAAGAATTTGTTCTTAACTGACTTGCTTAGTTAAATAAAGGTTAAAAATAAAACTGTGCTCTGTGTGTAATACTATTAGTATTATGTTTACCACGGCAACCACTGAAACGTTTTAATGGATCTTGACAACACTGTCTTTGTTCACAGTCATCAATCATCTCCTGTCTCTATTGATTACCAAGGGCTGTCAAGGGCAATTTGCACCCATTATGGTATCATGTACCTTTTGTTTGCTCAGCCTTTATAATGTTGAGATTCACTGTGATATGCTGATGCAATTGAATTCATGGACCAATTCAAGGCTCAAAACTATTGCTGCCCGATTGGATAAAGGTACAAAAGACTGTAGCGTCATTATCTACTTGGTAAGCCAGATAACATTCACAATTCCCTGTTTGGGAAATTGCCAGTCATCTTGAAAACTGCTTTTAAATAGCATGTGACGCTCTGGAACTTGCTTCAGTAAAAACTTTTCACTTCTGAGGTGTCACGCATTCTCTTTTTCAGTTCAATTGATTGCTAAGTCTCTCAGCTTACTCTCGTTCCCACTTTCTTTGTGAACTGAATGTTAAGCCAGATAACGTTCACAATTCCCTTTTTGGGAAATTTCCAGTCATCTTCAAAACTGCTTTTAAATAGCATGTGGCGCTCTGGAACTTGCTTCAGTAAAAACGTTTCACTTCTGAGGTGTCACGCATTCTGTCAATTACTATTTATGACTATGAGAAATGCCTTATTCAACCTATTTTAATTCTGCTATTACACATGTAGCTTGTACGTTCTCCGCTGCTATTGCTACCAACACTACAACTAGAACTGTTACTACTTCAACTATTGCTGCAAAGCAGTAATTACAACTACTACTACTTCTACTAATAATAATAATAATAATAATAATTCTGTTGCTGCTGCTATCACTGCTACTACTGCTATGATTACAACTAAATATCTGTTTTGGTATTCACCCCCTACTACTGCTTTTATATGATGATACTATTGTTGACAGCCATGSTATACTGTAATTACTACTACTGTCTCTTTCCTCCATGTTCTATTTTAATCGCAAATAGCACTGTTGTGGGTAGTGTTTGAGAGATGGACTTGCTAGGAGGAAATAATTGTGAGGCTGGAACAAAGGGTTTCCAGCACAGATGACACAGACTCCTGAATGTTTCACAGACTATGAAATGCAGTCGATAGGCATATTCCTCATCTTGAAGTGGCTGATCTCTTCAGTTGGCTGCCTCGTGCACTTCTTCAGCTGTGCCACAGCTCTTTTTAGTGGCCAGCCTTTCATTGAAGATGCTCAAGTCAAGCGATCAAACACGCTCCATGTGTACTCACTGAATGTGATTGCTCTGAGACCAAAGGGGACTGACGACATTACGCTTCTTTAGTTCGGAATTGAAGGTGACGTTAATGAGAGGTTCGATCTTACGAGGCATTACGAGAGCAATTTTGGGAAATAATGGTGTGGAAATAAAATACATCTTTCCTTTGAGTCTAAAGCCTATTTGACTTAAAACTGTGGGACAAATGAGATCAGAGGGAACAGGGCCTGATAATGCCCTYATAATGCCCAGCTCACGATTGATCTCGATGTTAACCATAAAATGCATTTGAATACCATAAGACATCAACAAGTAAAAAGCGGAATCATTTTATTCAACACAGGGTAGCAAAATTCTGTTAACTTTACCAAAATCACCAGGTTTTCCAAAAATCCCAATTGGAAGATTTCTGGAATCAGGTATTGAGATCTGGAAATCTTCCAAATGAGATTTCTCCAACATTTTCTGCCGTACAATTGTTTCATATTAAGGTACTTATATGAAGACAGTATACCTACTGTATATGGGACTCCATTTGGGTATTTGGGAAAGGGGGGAAAGGGGAWAGATACCTAGTCAGTTGTACAACTGAATGCATTCAACTGATATGTGTCTTCTGCATTTAACCCAACCCTTCTGAATCAGAGAGGTGCTAATGGCTGCCATAATCAACATCCACGTCTTCAGCACCCGGGGAACAGTGGGTTAACTGCCTTGCTCAGGGGCAGAACAGCAGATTTGTACCTTGTCAGCTTGGGGATTCAATCCAGCAACCTTTCAATTACTGGCCCAAAGCTCTAACCACTAGGCTACCTGCGTGTCATCCTAGATATGAGGGAGTTTGCCTCAACCCTTGGGTCTTGCAGGTTGTGTTCAATAACTACAGGCAGATGTATTGGGAGATGCGGGGGAAGGTTTGAATAGATCAGTAGTCAACAAAGTAATAGAGAACAGTGCAATTTCTGAACTTATGTAGATATTCTAAACAAAGTGTTTTGATAACTTTCAAATGTAGTAACAGGTCCATGTAGAATAAACAATCCTTTACATAATACCATAGAAGCAGTGTTCTGCTAATATAACAATATGCAAATGTCACACTTGTCTTTCATCTTCCATTGTCATTCCCAGCCGATACAGATACTGTGCTTATTGGCATTTTGTCAGCTTGTGCTGAGGCTTCCTTGCCAAACATGTCAGAGTTGTCAAACCTTCCTGTGTGTTGTTCCATATACAAATCAAAATCAAATTGTATTTGTCACATGCRTCGTAAACAACAGGTGTGGACTAACAGTGAAATGCCTCCCAACAGTGCAGAGATTTTTTTCAATTAAATAATAGAAAAGGAGAACACATAATAAAAGTAATACATAATGAGTAATGACTATATACAAGGAGTACCAGTACAGAATGTAACGATTGTCGTTGGTGGAAAGAGAAGAGGACCAAAGTGCAGCGTGGTACGTATTCATAATAATTTAATAAAGAATGAATACTGAACAAAACAACAAACCGACAAACGAACAGTTCTGTAAGGTGCAACATAAACACTAAACAGAAAATAACTACCCACAACCCATAGTGGGAAAACAGGCTACCTAAGTATGATTCTCAATCAGAGAKAACGATRGACACCTGCCTCTGATTGAGAACCATACTAGGCCAAACACATAGAAATACAAACATAGAAAAACAACATAGAATGCCCACCCCAGCTCACGCCCTGACCAAACACAGAAATAGACAACCTAGACATAAAACATAGAAACTTCCAAAGCAAACTATGGTCAGAACGTGACACAGAGTCGATGTGCAGGGGTACAAGGTAATTGAGGTAGATATTTACATATAACTAGGAATAAAGTGACAGCTAGTAAAGAGTAGCAGCAGTGTCTGTGATGAGTCAAAAACATAACACAGGAGTTCCCTGATCCTGGTGGAGAATACACAGGGTTTCTTCCTCCCCCTATTGACTAATGCCATTAAATTCAATAACAATTAAAAAATACAATTAAAGTACCAGTTTTGTCCAGTAACATTTTATTGCTGACTCAAAAACATATACTATGTTGAAGTTTGAACAGCTCAGACTAAACCTACCTAATTCTGGTCTATGCATCGACGACCGTTGGTGAGCAGGCAAGAGGTGAGGCTGGAGGTGAGGTCTTTGCCAGCATCCCAATGATGGGCATAGCAGCTCCTGGCCCCTCATCAAAGATACTGGTTGGTCACACACAAACACACACACAGAGCACTGATGACATTATCAATGGTGGTTATGATTAGCATGGTGTAACCAACCTGATCGCTGCGTTCACCTTTCTATTTCATTTCAGATAGCATGATATGTGAAGTGAAATCAAATCAAATTATAAACAAAGCAATCAGGCTGGTACCAGCAGACTAGGTTATGAAGGTGAATTCGGACAGAACTCAAAATTGTTTTGACCTTTCACCGGGTCAAATGTCACCAACCTGATTCAAGTGTCATCCCTGATGTTGAGGGGTCCACTTGCTGGTCTACTCTATGTTGTACAGCTCYCAGCCAAACATGCATCTCTCGAACAACTGGCAATCCTCATTAACAATGTACTTCCTCATCTTAAGTGGTGGTGTTGACTGGGAGGKCCTGTGACAGMGTGATACAATAGATAGCCAAATGCTAAATTGCATTTTGTTACAGAGAAAGGCTCTACTACTTGTATCTTCTTGGCTGGGTAATTAACCTWCTACTTTATCAAACCGGGTATTTTTTTATACAAATTCTCCCATAATTTACATTACCGTTGTTGATGAAGCTGTCTGTGTCATCAGGGCAGTAACTCGGGTCACGCTAATTCTAGGTCACCACTAGTTACCACACCCACAAAGTCATAAACCCCACCTATTTCTACAATTGCTCTTCTTAAAATTCGATTTAAACCTAACCTTAACCCTAACCTTAACCACACTGATAACTTTATGCCTAATCTTAAATTAAGACCAAAAAGCAACAACTAAATCTTTAATTTTTACAATATAGCCCATCCAGGTCGCAGTTGTAAATGAGAACTTGTTCTTAACTGGCCTACCTGGTTAAATAAAGGTGAAATTAAACATTTTTTAAAATTTACTTTGTGGCTGTGGTAACTAGTAGAATCCCTAATTCTATGCTTAACAGATGTAGACTGACTGTAGCTCCAGATTAGATTAGATTCAGGCAGGTGACGCCYTTACGGTTTGTTGCTCCTAATCCACTGTATTAGTCAGATTTGTAGTCCAAGACAATACAAAATACACTTGTATGAGCTACAAACTAACTTGCAAATACAACTTGTAGGCTAATGTTAGATAGCTAGCCTACCTCGCTAGCATTATAAAATTATTATTAAYTGATAATGCCCTCAAAGCCGGTGTTTGGAGGATATATWGGCACGGTTTCTTCGAGGGCCGGCAGACCATGCCAATATATCCTCCAAACACTGGCTTTGAGGGCATTTTCACTTTTATACAACGGGTTACCAACAACAAATAATGATTGCCATATTTTTATAAAAAATGTTATTCTGATTTAATTTATTCATACTATTMCATCCTTCCACAAGAAATAGTCTCGAGTGGAGCAGCGGTCTAAGGCACTGTATCTCAGTACTAAAGGCGTCACCCTGGTTCGATTCCAGGCTGTATCACAACCGACAGGGATTGGGAGTCCCATAGGGCGGCACACAATTGGCCCAGTGTCGTCCGGGTTAGGATTTGGCTGGGGTAGGCTGTCATTGTAAATAAGAATTTGTTCTTAACTGACTTGCCTGGTTAAATAAAAAATGTAATAAAAGACACAAATCTAGGGTTGCTACCCAAGTTGGCTGGTTGATAGAGATGTTGTTCAGTCGTTTTGTTCTGGATCTATGGATGCTGTTTTAACCAATCAGCATTCAGGATTAGAGCCACCCGTTGTATAACAAAAGATGGGTTCCTACATAACCAGCAGTAACATTATCTAACGTCYTTAGCTAAATTAAACCAGAGAGGTCATTATATTCCAGTATCTCTGGTTATACTCACTTATAATTATTGCACACCAAGCTAGCATTACTGGTGCAGACTTGGGGACCGATGAACTCCAACCACCTATTCTACATACTACACTCTTTGAAAAAAATGGTTGCAAAAGGATTCTTCGGCTGTCCCCATCGGAGAACCCTTTTGGGTTCCATGTAGAACCCCCTGACTTTATGACCAATGATACTGTTTCTGACTATAGATGCCACATAGTTTATTTATCAAAGGGATTTGTTTCTTTTTAGGGGRAGTCGCTCTTTAATAAAATACAATTCATTGCACATTACATTACATTGCTTTTGTAACACAGATCTGCCTTTTCATCATCCTACTGTTTGGCGCTGGGCATTTACATTTTATGCTGTATATCAAGTGCTTTWGCCAAAAGGCATTGTGCATTGTATGCTTCAAGACTGTTATATTTTTGTCAATTGATWAAAAWAAAAAAAWYAAWWAATTACATTGGCGTTTGTAAAACTGTAACAGCAACAACTCCCAAATGATGAAACATATGACTTAGTTTATTTTTTTATGGAATCATATATCTCAAGTTGATGTATTGTACAGTCACATGAACTAAATCCCCTTTGTCTTCCTCTTGCCTGCCAGAAAATAGCAGTGCTTCAACTTATCATGTAGAGCCATTTGTAAATGACCATGGTAGGGTCAGTAAATTACTTTTAGTCCAGTGAGAGGCCTTATCCCATAACAGTATAAGAGCACTGTCAAGGCTCAGGAGAAGACCCAGATGCAGACAGTTTCGAAGTAACAAATGTTTATATCAAAAATAGGGGGGCAGGCAAACGACAGGTCAAGGGCAGGCAGAGGTCAGTAGTCCAGAACAAAGTCGAAAAGGTACAGAATGGCAGGCAGGCTCAGGGCAGGCAGAGGTCAGTAATCCAGGGTGGTATGCCAAGGTACAGACTGACAGGCAGGCTCAGGACAGGCAGAAAGGTCAAAACCGGGAAAGCTAGAAAACAGGAACTTGAGACAGACAGGTGCACGGGAAAAACCGCTGGTAAGCTTGACGAAACAAAACAAACTGGCAACAGACAAACAGAGAACACAGGTATAAGTACACTGYGTATAATGGGGAAGATGGGCGACACCTGGAGGGGGGTGGAGACAAGCACAAAGACAGGTGAAACAGATCAGGGTGTGAGAGCACCTCTGAAAGACAATGGCATAAATTCAGGGTTAATGTAATGTGTTCATCCATCTTACTTTTATAGCTTCACGTAATTTATAAATTATGTATTTTTTTTCCAGTTTATCAAATTGCTGCTATATCAACCCCTGCTTTGTTCCATTTCTGTGAACKCTCTATTTGGTTGATGGAGTAGCAATGGGAAATGGCAACCACATAAGAAACAGAGAAAATTAAATGAATCAGGGAAATATCAAATTGTGTTCTCCTCAGTTTCTAACTCAGACCCAATTCAGGGAATTGAACCTTGGTGGAATACTGAATATTCAATATGTTGAATTCCTTTAAGGGTAACACATTATTTCCCTTTTCAATCCAGATTTTAATTAGATTACCTTTCTGATGGTGTGGCTTTCATAGTGTGAGAGAAGCCATTCCTTTTTATTATTTTCAAACCATAACTTTAAAAGGCATCATTCTTCACTCAATTGCAGAAGCGTTAGTGGACTTTACCGCATACAATAGGGTAGAACCACGTACTTCCGCCAAAAACATAAMCCAGGCCATCCAGTTCCGGTCTACATGTCAACAAACCACAATATGAACAGTTGCTAGCTAGCGATATCATCAGACACCATTAAATAAAAACTGTATTTTCTCCATACTTTTCTCCATACATTTTCTAATGTTTTATTTGGTAGTTTTCTAAATATTCCACATGATTTTGTGGAAGTATAAAACATTTACCTTCAAGCAATTGGAAGGTAGCACCTTCTGCACTGCAATGCTAGCTAGTGTAGCTTATGCTTTTAGTACTAGATTCATTCTCTGATTAGATGGAGAACATGTCAGCTAATGCTGCAAGAGCTCTGATAGGTGGGAGGATGTCCTCCGGTAGTTGTCATAATTACTGTGTAAGTCTATGGAAGGCCACTCCCAGACAGTCCTAGCAAATTTCTTGCTTGAGAAATTGCTCTTTGCTAAGAATGCCTTGAGTAAGATGGAACACAGCGGTGGAGATCGCCTCACGATAAAAASATAATTTTCAATATTAGTAAGTTAGACTAAATATTAACAATTCATATACTCGTGGGTAATAACATTCAATCTGGATAACAAATCACAAGGCTAGAGAAATGTATTGACAAAAATTACGAAAACAAGCAACACTCAAACATGATGGAGAGTAAACGAGAAGATTCAATCTCGAAAAGAAAACACGACTCCTTGTCAGATACAGACGATTTATGCTTTTCACCACCGGGACTGGTAAGGGTGGAAAGCGATCTGTAGAAAGTCGATAAATGACAAACTGGGTATACTTGAATTAGTCAGTAAGGCTAAAAAAAGAGTTGAAGGCGAGCCTCGAAATGAGTGACGAAAAGCTGCGATAATGCAGAAAGAAACAAGCTAAAAAGGACAGTCAATAAGATAGAAACGGACGTTAATGAACTTAAAAAAGAGACCATATTTCTGAGAAAKAAAACAAACAGACTCGATCTATGAGAGAGAATCTAGTGCTTACGGGTATCTTTCCCGAAAAGGTACTGAAGGAATTCTTTCTTACAGCGCTTCAAATCCCACTCGATGCTATTGATAAAATCCAACTCGAATGTGTACACCGTTTCTGGCAAAGGGAACAGAGATATGAGCGCCCAATCATTGCCAAATTTGCTTTCTTTAAAGATAAAGTAATGGTTAAAAGCCTGGGTAAAAGACTCGCAAGCACGAAAATAGGCATGAATATTCAGTTCCAGAGGGAGATTGCAGAACGGCGCAAAGTTCTGTACCCAATCTTCAAGGAGAATATATWAAAAGGGAAGCGTGTAACTCTCTTACCAAATGTTCCGAGACACGAAGACTACTTCATGGCTTTTCTAAAAATTATGAATAATGGAACACACAATACTAGCCATTGTAGGGATTGTAATACTAATAAAAATAGATAGAAAAGCAATAAAATTAAACAATTGTAAAATAAATAAACTACAACTACACTGTACCCTTGAAGATAGGGAATGTGGTAAAATAATTTGTATTCAATTTTCCATTAATATTATTTTATAAATTAATAAGACGGCATTAGAAGGAAGGATAACTAGCAAAAGAATACATCTTCACATACAACTAATTGGAACACATAAGTACTCAATCAACATGGTGGAGATAAAAACACAGTAAACAGAAAGCATAGAAGGCACACTATGTGGGTATGTGTGGATGTATTGTGATGGAAGGTGTGGTGTGTGTTTTTGTGTTTGGAAAAGTGTCCCGTTAAATGAGTGAGAAAGGAAATTTTGCATATCCCAGAACCAATGTGTGTCTGTGAGCAGGGGTTGTGAGAGAGAGCTTTACATTTTGTGCAGGTGAGGGATATACATTTTAAAATAAATTATACATCTCATTTATTTATTGTCCTATCATAATGGAACGGTCCCCAATTCTATACCCTAGACACCCACCTGAYCGACCCATACACTAAAGAGAAGTCCTTATCTGTTTTATGGGCCTGCTGTGAGTTGCCTATACGCAGCCAAAACAGAAAGATACATGCAGTCAGAGACCTACTAGAGCAGCACCACCGCCTCAAGATTCTGAGCCTGCCTGGCAGGGTTGGACCTACAAAGCCAGAGCCCCCTGATGGGAGAGCATAATATAGAAGGACATTCTCAAAGCTGCTAATGATAACCATGATGATATTGTACCTAGCRGGTGGGGATTCCGGTGGAGTACCCCCACCCAGGTAGTGGCAGTGCTGGCAACACTGGCTGCAGTAACCCATGGGGAGGAGGTCACACTCGGACAATCAGAGAGGGGGCATATTATTGTGGCCCTGGTGGCACAAAATAATCAAAGATCAAATCAAATGTATTGGTTTATTGGTCACATACACATGGTTAGGTCTGACTGCAGAGAGATTCTTGAGAAAATGGTCACAACGGGGGACCAGCGTGTGTGTGTTTCAGGGGAAAGGATCTGATCTCCATCACCTAGGACTTGACATTGGTTAATTAAATCTCACATTTTTGCCGATTTCTGCTCAGTCTTGCATGCTTTCTCAAACAGCTGTAACTGTATATGCATTCGTAAATCTGGTCCTTTCTTGAGTTGGCCTCTGGGATGTAACAACCGTTAAGCATCTGAGCTTATGGTTGATCGTGGAGGAAAGGGGTTGAGTGTGTAAGAGAATGTGTGTATATGTTTTTAATAGCTATATATAAAGCAAATTGAGGTGAGAGATTTGGAAATACTTTTAGCGGTTGATCTGCTTCTATTCAATAGGTGGCACTGTGTGCTCTTTTCGAAGGATTGGTCCTGGCACAGGGGTGGTCTGCCGTTCACTGGGATAACAACCCAACCAGGAATGGGGAGGGGCTTTAGCCGGTGGAATAGTGGAGAACAATTGGAGGGTTACTTAGTAGCAATGCAAATATCATGGTACAGCTATATGGACACCCAATCACTATGGTACTTTTTAATGGTACATTTACAAGCATATATTATGATAAATAGATTTTAAACTTGTATCTCATTATGGTAAATGGTGAAATAAGTATAGCCAGTTATAATTGTTATGTCTTAGCAGATTATAAGAAAAGAAGAACCATATTTACCTGGCTCAAAGAGAAATAATATAATATTGATTGTTTACAGGAAACTCTGTCACGGCCGTTAACAGAAGGGACCAAGGTGCAGCGTGGTGAGCGTACATTTTCTTTATTTAATCACAATGACGCCGAACAAAAACAATAAACACTACAAAAACAAACCGTGAAGCTCAAAGGCTATGTGCCCTAAACAAAGTCAACTTCCCACAAAGACAGGTGGAAAAAAGGGCTACCTAWGTATGGTTCTCAATCAGAGACAARGATAGACAGCTGCCTCTGATTGAGAACCACACCCGGCCAAACACAAAGAAATACACAACATAGAACATAGAATACCCACCCCAACTCACGCCCTGACCAAACCAAAATAGAGACATAAAAAGTATCTCTAAGGTCAGGGCGTGACAAACTCATTCAACAATTGTAGGTTAAGTTTTGTGGAAAAAGGACTGGGGGGGTGAAATATACATCTCCCATGGGCAAAGAAACTCAAAAGGGGTGATGATATTACTTAACAGTAATTTTGATCRGAATGTGGAAACTGTTCAAACAGATCCGCAAGGTAGATGGATGATTTTAAATATGTTATTGGACCATAAACAGATATGGCTCATTAACCTTTATGGACCAAATAATGATGATCCACGCTTCTTTGAAAATATATATAATAAATGATCAACCCTGCAAGCAATACAATACTGTATTATTATGGTGGGAGATTATAATACTGTTTTAAATACCTCAATGGACCGTAAAGGAAATCACACTACAAACGATCACCCTCATGCTTTTAAGGAAATCATGAATGTCATGGATATATTGGAACTAGTGGATATATGGAGGCTTAAATATCCTGACCTAGTGAGATATACATAGKAAAGGCTCAATCAAACTGGATGGAATATGGGGYAAAATGCACACATTRTTTTTCTTCCTGGAGCTAACCCTGCAGATAGCACTACTGGGTGATCTGAAAAGTCATAGTCAATCGATCAATAATATAATAATACTTTAAGCAAAAAAATATATTTTCAATGTACAATCTGTAGATACTATGAGAATAGAAAGGTTCAGAACTTTTGTGAAACATCACAGCACAGTTGAAAAATATATGTCACGACTTCCGCCAAAGTCGGTTCCTCTCCTTGTTCGGGCGGCGTTCTGCGGTCAACGTCACCGGTCTTCTAGCCATCGCCAATCCACCTTTCATTTTCCATTTGTTTTGTCTTGTTTTCCCACATACCTTGTTTACATTTCCCTCATTACTTGTCGTGTATTTAACCCTCTATTCCCCCCATGTCTGTGTGTGAAATTGTTTATTGTCAAGGTTGGCACGCTGCCGGCTGGTTTGCGCCGGGTTTTGTTTTATTACCCGTGCTTTGTGGCAGCCGGCACTTTGTACTTGGGTTTTTGTACTTTGTGCTGCCTCACTTGTTAGTTGGGCATTTGTTTTGTGACGCGGTTCCGTTCTGTGCAAATTATTGCCTTAGTAAAGTGCTTTGTCCACTCATCTCTGCTCTCCTGCGCCTGACTTRCATGCTCCAGCTACACTCACCCCTTGACAGAATTTCACACCGACAATATGGAGTCAGCAGGAGCAGGTGCCCTTGGTATAGGGGACGGGGAGCACGTCCGGGAGCACGCGGCTATGKTCCACCATCTCGGCGTCACCATGGACCGCGTTGACCAAACCATGGACCGCTGGGAGAGACAGGGAGTTCCTCCAGCGCCTCCACCAGCACAACCAGGGTCTCCACTACTCACCCCCCCTTCTGGTKCCAGTGGGATCCGTCTCGCCCTTCCCCGGGAGTACGACGGGACGGCTGCACGCTGCCAGGGTTTCCTGTTGCAGCTGGATCTCTACCTGACAAGGTCTGCGCCCGTGTATTGACTATCAAGGCCTAAATTAGATCACTGTGAGGTACAGTTACCCGCTACCTCTTATCGCCACAGCGATTGAGTCAATGCACGGGGCGCGCTTCTTCAAACTAGATCTCTGGAGTGCTTACAACCTGGTGCGTATCCGGGAGGGAGACGGTGTTCAGTACTACCTCAGGGCATTATGAGTACCTCGTCATACCGTACGGGTTGATGAATGCTCCCTCGGTCTTCCAAGCCTTTGTAGACAAGATTTTCAGGGACTTGCACGGGCAGGGTGTTGTGGTGTATATTGATGACATTCTGATATACTCCGCTACACGCACCGAGCATGTGTCCCTGGTACGCAGGGTGCTTGGTCGACTGTTGGAGCATGACCTGTACGTCAAGGCTGAGAAAGGCTGAGAAATGCCTGTTCTTCCAACAGTCCGTCTCCTTCCTAGGGTACCGCATTTCCACCTCAGGGGTGGAGATGGAGAGTGACCGCATTTCAGCCGTGCGTAATTGGCCGACTCCCACCACGGTAAAGGAGGTGCAGCGGTTTCTAGGGTTTGCCAATTACTACCAGAAGTTTATCCGGGGTTTTGGTCAGGTAGTGGCTCCCATTACCTCACTGCTGAAGGGGGGACCGGTACGTTTGCAGTGGTCGGCTGAGGCGGACAGGACTTTTGGTCACCTGAAGGCTCTGTTRACCTCGGCTCCCGTGCTGGCCCATCCGGATCCCACTTTGGCATTCATAGTGGAGGTGGACGCGTCCGAGGCTGGGATAGGAGKAGTGCTCTCTCAGTGCTCGGGTACTCCACCGAAGCTCCGCCCCTTTGCCCTCRTCTCGAGGAAGCTCAGCCCGGCGGGGCGAAACTATGACGTGGGGGACCGGGAACTGTTGGCTGTCGTCAAGGCTTTGAAGGCGTGGAGGCATTGGCTTGAGGGGGCTAAACACCCTTTTCTCATCTGGACTGACCARCGCAATCTGGAGTAKATCCGGGCAGCGAGGAGACTGAACCCTCGCCAGGCAAGGTGGGCCATGTTTTTCACCCGTTTTGTTTTCACCCTTTCTTACAGACCAGGTTCCCAGAACMTGAAGGCAGACACACTGTCAAGGCTGTATGACACAGAGGAGCGGCCKATGGATCCCACCCCCATACTCCCGGCCTCCTACCTGGTYGCGTCGGTGGTGTGGGAGCTGGACGCAGACATTGAACAGGCGCTAAGTGCAGAGCCCACTCCCCTCCAGTGTCCCGCTGGGCGTCTGTACGTTCCGTCTACTGTCCGTGACCGGTTGATCTATTGYGCCCACACGTCACCCTCCTCTGGTCATCCAGGCATCGGTCGGACGGTGCGCTGTCTGAGTGGTAAGTACTGGTGGCCCACTTTGGCTAAGGACGTGAGGGTTTATGTTTCCTCCTGCTCGGTGTGCGCCCAGTGTAAGGCTCCTAGGCACCTGCCCAGAGGTAAGCTACACCCCTTATCCGTTCCACAACGGCCTTGGTCGCACCAGTCGGTGGATTTCCTTACCGATCTTCCTCCCTCACAGGGTAACACCACGATGCTGGTCGTTGTGGACCGGTTTTCTAAGTCCTGCCGTCTCCTTCCTCTGCCCGGTCTCCCTACGGCCCTACGGCCCTACAGACTGCGGAGGCCTTGTTTACACACGTCTTTCCGGCACTACGGGGTGCCTGAGGATATAGTGTCTGATCAGGGTCCCCAGTTCACGTCGAGGGTCTGGATGGCGTTCATGGAACGTTTGGGGGTCTTGATCAGCCTTACCATATCCTTGCTTCAGGTACTGTGTTACAGGCAGTTAGATTTGGGTATGTATTTTTMGGATGAAAATTGAATAAAGTGGTGGATCCTTTTTAGAGGTTTTAAGGACCAAATAAATGACAGCTGTGCCATTTASATTGCAAAATAGTTTCGATGTACCGATTTCATGGCACATGGTATATGAACTGATYCGCAAAACMACAACGCCYAAATCAAAGTTTGAATTTTTCAATTAAAATTATTGTACACATTTCTTGCAACCAAAATAATGTAATATACATGTGGGGGATAGAAACTTCCCAGCTCTGCAGATTTTGCGGAGAAGAGACAGTCATTAGATTAATTTATTTTGGTACTGTCCATATGTAGCTTGTTTTTGGTTACAGGTCCAGGAATGGACATAACACTGCAGATAGCAATACTGGGTGATTTAAAAGTAATAGTCAATCAATCAATAATATAATAATACTTATAGCAAAAATGTTTATCTTTAATTTACAATCTGTAGAAACTATGAGAATAGAAAGGATCAGAACTTTTGTGAAGCATCACGGCACAGTTGAAAAATATATGGCAAAAATAAATCCACAAATTAACTTTTAACAAGGCACACCTGTTAATTGAAATGCATTCCAAGTGACTACCTCATAAAGCTGGTTGAGAGAATGCCAAGAGTGTGCAAAGCTGTCATCAAAGCAAAGGGTGGCTACTTTGGAGAATCTAAAATATAAATATTTGTTAAACACTTTTTTGGTTACTAAATGATTCCATATGTGTTATTTCATAGTTTTAATGTATTCACTATTATTCATCAATGTAGAATGAGTAGGCGTGTCCAAAATTTTGACTTGTACTGTATATATTTACAAAAAATATATATGGGGGACTGGAAATTATGCAGACAATAAAATTGATGGAAGCTACAATCTATCCGCTGATCTACCCCCTAKAWWWWTMTYATAATAATAATAAAATAATTATAAACATCATCTTTATTCTTGTTGTGATTGGTGACAAGTCATTTCATCCAGTAGATGAATCAATACAATGCATGTTGTCTTTCTTTTGTCTTGATACATGTTAGAATATGTCTTGAGACATAATGTACATACACTACATGSACAAAAGTATGTGGACACCTGCTTGTCGAGTATTCATCTAGTTCCACTAGATGTTGGGACATTGCTGCGGGGACTTGCTTCCATTCACCCATAAGAGCATTAGTGAGGTCAGGCACTGATGTTGGGCGATTAGGACTGGAGTCAGCCTTCCAATTCATCCCAAAGGTGGTCAATGTTGTTGAGGTCAGGGCTCTGTGCAGGCCAGTCAAGTTCTTCCACATCGATCTTGACAAKCCATTTCTGTATGGACTTTGTTTTGTGCACGGGGGCATTGTCAGGCTGAAACAGGAAAGGGCCTTCCCCAAACTGTTGCCACAAAGTTGGAAGCACAGAATTTTCTAGAATGTCATTGTATGCTGTACCGTTAAGATTTCCCCTTCACTGGAACTAAAGGGCCTAGCCGCGGAAACATGAAAAACAGCCCCAGACTATATTCCCCCTCCATCAAACTTTACAGTTCGCACTATGCATTGGGCAGTAGCATTCTTCTGACATATGCCAAACCCAGATTCGTCCGTCGGACTGCCAGATGGTGAAGCTGTTTCACACTCCAGAGAACGCTTGGCCAACGCTTGGCACTGCGATGGTGATCTTTAGTCTTGTGTGCGGCTGTTCGGCCATGGACACCCATTCATGAAGCTCCCGGTGAACAGTTATTGTACAGATGTTGCTTTCAGAGGCAGTTTGGAACTCGGAAGGGAGCGTTGCACAAGAACAGATGATTTACACACTACGCGCTTTAGCACTCGCCGATCCGTTCTTGAGCTTGTGTGTCCTACTACTTCGCGGCTGAGCCGTTGTTGCTCCAAGACGTTTTCACTTCACAATAACAGTACTTACAGTTGACCGGGAAGTCTAGCAGGGAAGAAATGTTACATATTGACTTGTTGGAAAGGTGGCATACTTTTACCATGCATATCTTTTAACATTGGCGTGTGGAGAAATGTTTAAACATAACAATGCACCCTTATAATAAAGCATTCCATGCACCTCACATTTGCAGACGTATGTACAGTAAGATAGCCTACTATTCCTAATGTGATCAATAGATTGGATATTCATAATTTAGGGTAAATAATAGCCTAACTCAATCAATCACTGTTCAAAAAGAGTAGGTGTCACGTTCCTGACCTGTTTTCTCTTGTTTTGTATGTGTTATTGGTCAGGGCGTGAGCGGGTGGGCATTTCTATGTGTTGTGTTTCTATGTTGGGTTAAAGGGTTGCCTGGTATGGCTCTCAATTAGAGGCAGTGTTTGGCATTCCTCTGATTGAGAGTCATATTAAGTATGTTGTTCTCAATGTTTGTTTGTGGGTGATTGTTCTCCTGTGTCTTTCGTGTCTGTGCACCACACGGGACTGTCTTGGCTGTTCGTTCGTATGTAAGTCTGTTCCTGTTCGTGAGTTCTGCGTGTAGTTATGTAAGTTCCATGTTCAGGTCTGTCTACGTCGTGTTTGTTATTTTGTAATTTCCAAGTGTTTTTGTATTTCGTCTTTGTGTTCAATAAATATCATTTATGTCAAATTACCTCGCTGCGTATTGGTCCACCGATCCTTCTCTCCTCTCCTCGTCGGAGAGAGGAGAAACGAGCAGCCGTAAACAGAATCACCCACCTAACTAGGACCAAGCGGCGGGGAGAGCTCAACAGAGCAACCAGGACTCATGGACATGGGAGGAGATCCTGGACGGCAAAGGACCCTGGGCTCAGCCAGGGGAATATCGCCGTCCAACGCGGAGCTGGAGGCAGCGAAGGCAGAGAGGCGCTGGTATGAGGAGGCAGCGCGGCGACGCGGTGGAGCCCGAGAGTCAGACCCAAAAATTTCTTGGGGGGGGTACACGAGGAGTGTGGCAAAGCCGGGTAGGATACCTGAGCCAACTCCCCGGGCTTACCGTGGAGTGAGAGGGCGTCGTACTGGTCAGACACCGTGTTATGCGGTAAAGCGCACGGTGTCCCCAGTACGCGTGCTTAGCCCATGCGGGCTATTCCACCTTGCCGCACTGGGAGGGCTAGGTTGGGCATCGAGCCGGATGTCATGAAGCCGGCCCAACGTATCTGGCCTCCAGTACGTCTCCTCGGGCCGGCGTACATGGCACCAAGCCTTACAGTGGTGTCCCCGGTTCGCGCTGCATAGCCCAGTGCGGTTATTCCACCTCGCCGCACTGGCAGCCTACGGGACCATTCAACCTGGTAAGGTTGGGGAGGCTTGGTGCTCAAGAAGCACGTGTCCTCCTTCACGGTCCGGTATACCCGGTGCCACTCTCCAAGTACCAGTCCACCGGTGGCAGCCCCCGCACCAGGCTGTCTCTCCGGGTTCTCTCTCCAGCTGCTCCCACCTGTCCAGCGCTGTCAGAGCTTCCTCCTCTCCAGCGCAGCCAGTGCCTATACCACGCACCAGGCGTCTCTCCGTCTCTCTCCCTACAGGCTGTGCCGTCTGCCCAGCGGCGCCTGAACTGCCCGTCTCCCAGCGGCGCCTGAACTGCCCGTCTGCCCAGCGGCGCCTGAACTGCCAGTCTGCCCAACGCCGCATGAACTGCTCGTCTGACTGAGCCGTCGTCCAGCCAGGACCAGCCAGACCGTCCAGCAGGACCAGCCAGAGCCTCCACCACAGCGCACAGCCAGAGCCGTCCAGCAGCCCGGACGTCCAGAGCCGTCCCAGCAGGACTGCAGGCCGTCAGCCAGACCGTGCCAGGCCTGCCAGCCAGGACCTGCAGAGCCGTCCAGCCAGGACCTGCCAGAGCCGTCCGCCAGGACCTGCAAGAGCCGTCCAGCAGGACTCGCCAGAGTCCTCAGCCAGGACCTGCCAGAGTCCCTCAGCCAGGACCTGCCAGAGTCCCTCAGCCAGGACCTGCCAGAGTCCCTCAGCCAGGACCGCAGGCTAGCCAGACCTGCCAGAGTCCCTCAGCCAGGACCTGCCAGAGTCCCTCAGCCAGGACCTGCCAGAGTCCCTCAGCCCGGCAGCTGCCGCCCCTTATCCGGTGCTGGCCCTTATCCCGGTGCTGGCCCTTATCCCGGTGCTGCCCCTACTATGTTAGGTGGGTTTAGTTGGGGTGGTCATTGGGAGGGGGATACAGAAGCGGGGAGTGACTATGGTGTGTGGGGGACAGCGTCCGGAGCCTGAGCCACCACCGTGGTCAGATGCCCACCCAGACCCTCCCCTAGACTTTGTGCTGGCGCCCGCCGCGTTCGCACCCTTAAGGGGGGGGTTATGTCACGTTCCTGACCTGTTTTCTCTTGTTTGTTGTGTTTATGTCAGTGTCGGGCGTGAGCGGGGTGGGCATTTTCTATGTGTTGTGTTTTCTATGTGGGTTAAAGGGTTGCCTGTGATGGCTCTCAATAAGAGGCAGGTGTTTGGCATTTCCTCTGATGTGAGAGTCATATTAAGGTAGTTGTTCTCAAGTGTTGTTTGTGGGTGATTGTCTCCTGTGTCTTTCGTGTCTGTGTATGTGCACACACGGGACTGTCTTGGCTGTTCGTTGTTTGATGTAGTCTGTTCCTGTTCGTGAGTTCTGCGTGTAGTTATGTAAGTTCCATGTTCAGGTCTGTCTACGTCGTGTTTGTTATTTTGTAATTTCCAAGTGTTTTCGTATTTCGTCTTCCGTGTTTCAATAAAATATCATTTATGTCTAATTACCTCGCTGCGTATGGTCCACCGATCCTTCTCTCCTCTCCTCGTCCGAGGAGGAGGAAGACGACAGCCGTAACAGTAGCTACAGGCCTATCAGATACATTCCTTGTTGGCCTTTTATAAACACATTTCATGCAATCTACTACACTTTATATGAATGGAGATATTAGAAGAATCTGTTTTAATACAGCAAAATGGACAGGGTAGCCGACCTGCGACACTGACAAACAAATCAATAAAAACGTTGTTGTCTGATCCATATACTGTAATCGACCTACGAAGGGGGAGACACAAATACAATATGACGTCCATCTAACCTGGAGGAGGAAATGATTGTCCAAAAACAAACAAAAGTGGCATTGACCCAACGATAAAGACAGTGAATATGCACACTCACCGGGTATATGGCCGATGTTCTCCGCTGGTGCCAATACTGTTCGCTCAAGGTTAAGTTGAGAATATTGATAACTGAAAAACAGTCTTTTCATTGTCATCTCTTTACAGCAATAGCCATTTGCTTTCCAAACTGTTTTTCCGCGATTGTATTTTTAAATATTGTGATATGCCTGGCTGGGTCTCTGCTTTTCACTGATAGTCCCAATTTAACAATCATCTAGGCCTATTTGGTATTTGCCTTGCGCTCTGCCCAAATAGCGGGCCCTTCCACAGTTTTTTCCTCTGTCGCCAAATCATGCTTTCTGGTGTAGTAGCCTATTTTGAATGATTGTATTTATTTCTGTATAGACAGTAGTAAGCTAATTAGGCTATATAACTGACAACTTAATTCAATTACGTTTAGGGAAAGCTTAGCTTCCCCTAGCCTTATAGATTCGCTGCAATGACTTTTAATGTGGCCTAAACACAACCACTCATGATGTTTTTATCTGATTGTCAAACAATCTTATAACAAAGGCACTCCTCTAGGCTACCAGTGCACATTCACCCACTCACACAATCATTTCAGCATCCAAKCCCCAACAGTGCACTGTGCACCTACAATTTGAGGACTGGAAAGAGACATCTGTTGCAAAACACCTACATGTATTGTAATGACATTCTGCAATTGTCATTAGGCCTACACTTGTAGCCCGAGTTAATACATCCACTGATTTCCGTGTGTGCCTTGGTCTTGGCCACTCATCTCTGCCTTAACCAAATGTAAGTGTTCTCTTCGAACCACAATACAATTTGAAGTGTATGCCACCCAGTTTACATTCAATTCGTACATTTTTCATGCGGCTGACATACAGTAATGTTAAATAATGGCGTAATAGCCTATAGTTTTTGTATTAATTGTGATAGGCTCACGTTTTACCAGAACGGTGTACCACCATTATTTATTTTGCAGGACGCAGTACCGGACCATATGGTCTTACTTTCCCCCCTGGTCACACCTCTTTACCTAGCAACCAGTTTAGGAGAATTGGAATACACAAGTAACCGGTATGCTCCAAAATGTGTTCAATGATTAAACATCAGAGTAACACGTTTTAGCAGTCAACATCAATGATGAATGAACACGAATGGCAATAGGATCCAATTCAAAATTGTACTGTATATCAAAACATCTCTCAGGCATAGCCATGTATGAWGTCAAGCATTTCATGTAGACATCTAGGCATGTAAAAATGAAAACAAAATGGTTTGCCTTCAGGGAACACCACGAAGTCGCACCACTCCAGCCCAGTTATTAGCATCTGGCCTTGTATCTGTCAGTAGTAGGCATGCTGTGGCTTCAGCTCCAGTTTMCCACGCTGGAGCTTCAGGTAGGAGCAGTCAACATAACTTGGAGTTTTGGCATTTGATCTCCATTAGGCCAAATGGTGGGCTCTCAATSGGGTCGTAGATCAGCCCATCAGACACGAGCCAAGGGGCGTCAAGGTGGATTACAAACCCACATAATGTGTAGTTTATGTTCCTGATGTGGCAGTACTCACGGACAGCAGCAGGCTCCATGGCCAGACCCGTCTGAAGGGTACCTCCGCTGAGCTCTGCCCTCGGAAGAGGCAGACTTCACTGAAGCCGGAGAAGGTTAGGCGTGGCCAGGGGAGGATTGGCCATCTGGCAATTCTGGCAAATGTCAGATAGGCTGGACCATTTTTGTTGTTGGGTATGCTAGTGGAATTTGGCACACGCACAAATATTTATTATATAAAAAAATGAAAAAGGTGGCCTGTAAAGATTTTTCTATAATTTTTTTTCGCAATTTCTCTGTTAAACTAATCTATAATCAGCATTGGCTGAACAGTTGGCAACCGTCGGCCCCACATTTTTTCTGATAGGCTGAGCTGCGGTCATGCAAACTCACATTCAAAGTCAAACGAAGATTCACACCATACACACCAATCACATACATATATTTATTTTCCGGACTCTGAGCTTTGCACGTTCTGATATTGCTTGTTCTAATTCATTTTTATTATTTTTTACTTCTGGATTATGTGTGTATTGTTYTTATTATTGTGTATTGATAGATATTCCTGCATTGTTGGAGCTAGAAACATACGCATTTCACTTCACCTGCGATAACATCTGCAAAAATGTGTACGCGACCAATAAACTTTTATTCGATTTGAAACGTTAAAACCATGATTTGGTCAAACAGGAAATTGCATTATCCTCATGATTCCTGTAATGAAAGTGTCTGCCCTGTGCCTGTGCCCTCGCTGGGACCTGCTGTTGTGATGAGCAAGCCAGTCTCATCTCCACCATGCGCTCGAGAGAAAAATGCATTCTGATCGTATAACGTTTCAAAATGCAATTGAGGGAAAAGCAGAGATTTGGAAGCTTTGTTCCCTTGACCCTGTRGAAGAGAGGAGMGTCCTAGCTTTCTGTAGGTATAATTTGTATTACCTCTGAATATTCAGCTCAATAACAGCTATTTTACAACCGAGATATTTGATATGGCTAGGAAGTAGGAAGTGGCGCACACACGAAATGTGCACAGGCCATTGCGAGGGCATATGCCTATAGGTCTCATGGGTAGTAGCCTATAACTGCAAGGTTTTGTTAGGATATTACATTTACTGTTGGATGAATACATGGCTACTAGCAGTGGGTATTACATTTACAGTTAGCAGTCTAGTAAATGTGTTTGGAGTTTCCACTTCCTCAGGTGTTGAACCCCAAATAAATTAGCCCATGATATTAGTTAGTGCACATAAAMATGTATGTAATTCATCTCTATTGAGAAAAAAATTATCTGAAATTCMGGAGTCCTATTTTGACAGTAAAAATATCAACTATAGTCAACCCAACATTCATGACAATCACTGGATTAGGTTGCACATCCAACTATCTTGAATCATGAATTCCTGCTTGGACATATTAGATGAGACAACGTATTTATTGAATGCCACAGTAGTKTATTTATTATATTTCTTAATAAAGCACTATGAATGACATCATGAAATGAATACTCATGATTTGGGTCCGACCAAATCATGGGCTGGTGCCACCAACTGTAAAAGTCAGTGGCACCAGTGACACCAGCAGAAAAAAGTTGGTAGCTTGGCTTTTGTAAGTATATGGCTTAAGCAGACAGGTAGACAGACAGACAGAGAACAAGAAGAAGCACAGAGTGACAGCAGAGAAAATGCTAAGGCAGATAGACAGCACGAGAGAGGCAAACAAAATGTAAAGAGCAGAGGCATAGTTATAGTGGTGAGTTGTATCTCCAGRGGTGTTTTTTCATTCTGTATTTGTTTTAAACATGAGCTGGTTAAAAAAATAGTAGGAAGACCATGTCTGTCTCACCAATCACTGGTACAGAAATGGATGAGAAACGCTGTACRGTACTGCCCGTGTTATGTGTCATCTCTACCAGTGGTGTAAAGTTCGTAAGTAAAAATACTTTAAAGTACTACTTAAGTCATTTTTTAGGGGTATCTGTACTTTACTATTTATATTTTTGGCAACTTTTACTTTTACCTCACTACATTCCTCAAGAAAATAATGTTATTTTTCCCTGACACCCAAAAGTACTCGTTACATTTTGAATGCTTAGCAGGACAGGAAAATCGTCCAATTCACACACTTATCAAGAGAACATCCCTGGTCATCCCTACTGCCTCTGATCTGGCGGTGTCACGGATCCCGACGGAACTTTCATTACGCACACCTGTCCCCTATTCCCACTGATTAGTACTTGTATGAGTGTGCCCTTCGGTTTCCATTGGGCTGTCYATTATTGTTCCAATGTCGTTGGTGTGTGTGAGTACCTGTGCTGTGTGTTTTGGCTTTCGTGCCACTGTGGATTGCGCAGATGATTACGGGTCTTGTCCCGTGCGTTAATCATTGTGTGCATGTGTTATTCGTTCGAGGTACTCCTTGCTCTTTTGTTTTTGGGTTTTAACCCTGTGTTTTGTATAGTATTTATTTGGTCTTCGTCCCCGTGCCTTTACACGGCACGACATAATTTGGGTACAAAAAAAAACTATTACGCATTCCCTGCGTCTGTCTCCCGAATCCATTTATAACAGCGTGACAGAATAATCGAACATTGAGGGATGCTGGTCCGTCCGGCACCACCGCTAACTTTGACGCAGCGACTGGTCTGTCCGGCGCCACCGCAACTTCGGCAGCTACAACTGGGCCATCAGATGTCGCCACAACGGGTTCGTCCGACGACGCCACTTCAGCAGCCACAACTGGCCCGTCCGACGTCGCCACAACCGGTCCATCTGATGCCACTGCTACTGGTCCGTCCGACGCCGCTGCAACTTCGGCAGCGACAACTGGCCCGTCCGATGACGCAACTTCGGCAGCTGCATCGGGTCCTGATCGACCCGCACTGCATTCCTGTGATCATCTTCGAGGCCGGTGTTGTTGTGCTGCCAGTGCCGCACATCGGGGGGGGTGTACTGTCACGGATCCCTACGGAACGTTCATTACGCACACCTGTCCCCGATTCCCACTGATTAGTACTTGTATAAGTGTGCCCTTTGGTTTCCATTGGGCTGTCGATTATTGTTCCAATGTCCGTTGGTGCYTCTGAGTACCTGTGCTGTGTGTTTTGGCTTTCGAGCCATTGTGGATTGAGCAGATGATTACGGGTCTTGTCCCGTGTGTTAATCATTGTGCGCATGTGTTATTTATTTGAAGTACTCCTCGCTCTTTTGTTTTTTGGTTTCAACCCTGTGTTTTTGTATAGTGTTTGTATGGTCTTCGTCCCCGTGCCTTTACTTGGCACATCGTAATTTGGGTACAATAAAAAAAACTATTACGCATTCCTGCGTCTGTCTCCCGAATCCATTTATACCAGCGTGACAGGCGGGCTCACTAAACACAAATGCTTAATTTGTAAATTATGTCTAAGTGCTGGAGTGTGCCCCTGGCTATCTGTAAAAAAAAATGTAATGTTACCGTCTGGTTTTCTTAATGTAAGGAATTTGAAATGATTTATACTTTTACTTTTGATACTTAAGTATATTTAAAACCAAATACTTTTAGACTTTTACTCATCTAGTATTTTACTGGGTGACTTTCACGTTTACTTTAGTCATTTTCTATTAAGGTATCTTTACATTTACTCAAGTAATAATTTTTCCATCGCTGACCACTACTGCCTGTGTGTAAGTAGGCTGTGAAGGGTCAGGGTGTATGTYTGGGGATGGGGTGTGTGTGTGTATGGCGGTGTGTTGGCTGGTGTGCCAGGGCATACACGCCCCAGGACATGGCCTTAGTTTCTGCCAGTCCAGTGAGGTGCTCTGTTCTTTGGTAGCGCCTTCAATGTTGTGAACCATATCCCAGGTGGTCTCCAACAATCTGAGCTGTTTGTTCACCTGCACCCACCTGCAATTCCTAATAACCCGTCTGCAACCACCCGACTATACTGTATGTGATCAAATGAAAATCTGAAGCCCGCACCCGAACCTTTGTACAATCAGAAATGGCTGAATTTTTTTTTTGACATGCCTTTTTTAAATAGGCTTTTGATTCTGCTTACAATTTCCGACATTTTGGTAGGCTATTTGTTAGTCAACTTGTCTATAATTAGATACATGCATCTTCTCATCTGTCATTACTTGTTGCCCTAGAAATCTAAACAAATCCTTGCTCACCAGAATAATGTCATGAATCGATAGAATGAATGCTTCAATCTAGTTGACATTTGTTTTCTCTTTCCACTTTCATCTCTGTTTCTCTCAAGCAGCAAAGACTTTTAGGGACCGGAGAGAAAATGCAATAACTCCCCCCAATTTTTTGGTGATTTTCTGTGAAAAATGTGCAAATGACAGTTTCGCCGGGTTTAAAGAAACTAAAACCTGTTAAAATGACCAAACATGTTGTTGGTAAGATATCAGTTGGACTTGGATACATATTTTATGTAGTTGAAATACTATCAGCTTTTATGATGCTGATAAAGGTAGCACCTTTATAGACGGTCCCTAACCGCGGTTCATTCTTTCAAGATGCTGAAAGAATTCAATCATATTTCTCCAATCCTGTTCTCGAGTCAAAATGTACATTTGGTGTAAAGTTTTACTGCAATAAATGCTTAATTCTGCAGGAGTTAATATTATATTAGGCTATGTGAGAGGTTATAGACCTACAATCTGTGTCCAGATATCAGTTTGGCTACTATTCCATTTAACTAATCTGAACAGTACAGTTCCCTTGACGTGCCATTTTGAAGTCCCCATCTTGTGARTGTCGAATTTGTATAGCACCTCACAATCARCACACATAACATACTGCTATCATCCTCTTTTACCACTTTACCAAATCTTTCCCAAACATTAGTCTACTGTTCTGGCCCTCCCTTCTATTTATTTCCAACTCTCCAGTCCGTGGCTTTTCTCTTATTGAATTAAACACCGACATTGTCCTTTTTGACTCAGTGGATTGACAATACATTTTTCTGCCCAAGTTCCCAAAAGCATTTGGCAATTGGCCTGTACTTGGCACGCTACAGTTTGGCCCTAAAGCTTAGGCTTAGGCTATGCACTAAATGCCAGATAAAATATGAATTGCACAATAATTATACATTTATTGATTTTTTATGCATTGTTTTATTTTTATTCAACCCGCTTGCCACCCAGCTGCCCTTCATCCATACACCATTTRATGACCCTAAACCCGCATGCCCCGGGACCTGCAGGTTATGAGTCAACATCACTAATCCACACACAGATTTAGCATGGTTGTTGGCTTGTGCCAACACTGCTCGCTGTCTGTGCAGCTAAGGACTGGGGCACCACTGGGGTTTTGAGGTGTGAATAATGTGCCTGCTGGTYCAGCAGAGCAACTACAGTGCATTCGGAAAGTATTCAGACACCGTGACTTTTTCCAGATTTTGTTACGTTACAGCCTTATTCTAAAATGGATTAAATAAAACAAATCCTCATCAATCTACACACAATACCCCCATAATGATAAAAGTGAAAAAAAGGTTTTTAGACATTTTTGCACATTTAAAAACAAAAAAACAGAAATACCTTATTTACAGAAGTATTCAGACCCTTTGCTATGACACTCGGAATTGAGCTCAAGTGCATCCTGTTTCCATTGATCCCTCTTGATATGATTCTACAACTTGATTGGAGTCCACCTGTGGTAAATTCAAATGATTGGTCATGATTTGGAAAGGCACACACCTGTCTATATAAGGTCCCACAGTTGACAGTGCATGTCAGAGCAAAAACCAAGCCATGAGGTCGAAGGAAATGTCCGTCGAGCATCGAAACAACATTGTGTCGAGGCACATATCTGGGGAAGGGTACCAAAATATTTCTGCAGCATTGAAGGTCCCAAAGAACACAGTGGCCTCCATCATTCTTAAATAGAGCTAGCCGCCCGGGCCAAACTGAGCAATCGGGGGAGAAGGGCCTTGGTCAGGGAGGTGACCAAGAACCTGATGGTAACTCTGACAGAGCTCCAGAATTCCTCTGTGGAGATGGATAATCTTCGCAGAAGGACACCGTCTCTACAGCACTCCCACAATCAGGCATTTATGGTAGAGTGGTCAAACGAAACCACTCCTCAGTAAAAGGCACATGACAGCCCACTTGGAAATTACCAAAAGGCACCTAAAGGACTCTCAGTAGGTCACGACTTCTGCCGAAGTCGATGCCTTCTTGTTCGGGGGTGTTCGGCGGTCGACGTCGACGGTTCTCTATCCATCGCCAATCCATTTTTCATTTTTCCATTTGTTTTGTCTCGTTTTCCCTCACACCTGGATCTCATTTCCCTCATTATGTGTTGTGTATTTAACCCTCTGTTCCCCCATGTCTTTGTGTGGTATTGTTTTATGTAAGTGCTTGTGCACATTTTGTTTGACTGATGCGCGTCGGGTTATTGTGCCCATACTTTGTATTTTTTATGCGTTGGTTTACAATTAAAACTGCTCGGCTATTATCAAGTTCTGCTCTCCTGCGTCTGACTCCTGCCACCAGAAAATAGCTATGCAGCGACGCACTCCCCGTCCAAACTGACGTAGCGGTGAGAGAATTGCAGAGAAGAATGGAAGAAACTCGTCCCAAATACCAGGTGTGCCAAGCCTGTAGTATCATACCCGAGAAGACTTCAAGGCTGTAAATCGCTACCGAAAGGTGCTTCAACAAAGTAGCTGAGTAAAGTGTCTGAATACTTATGTAAATTTGATATTTATTACATTTTTAATACATTTGCAAACATTTCTAAAAACCTGTTTTTGCTTTGTCATTATTGGGTATTGTGTGTAGATTAAAAAGCAATTTAATCCATTTTATTTTAACATAACAAACATTTTTYAAAGTCAAGGGGTCTGAATACTTTCCGAATGCACTGTTTTTGGTTTCATAAAGCTGTTGCAGCTGCACATGAACAGCGTGCAACACCACAGGGTGCGAGTCCTTCAACCCGATCTGTAAGTAAAGGTGTAGAATATAATTTATGCCAAAAACATTTCATTCAAATGTTCTAGAAATAATGTAGGCAGAAAGTTAAGTAAGATAGGATATGATGACTTAAGGAAAGGGAGCAAGTTGAGACAATGAAAGTCAATGGGCTCATACTGTATACAAACTACATATACACAAAAGTATATGGACACCCCTTCAAATTAGTGGATTCGGTTATTTGAGCCACACCCGTTTTTAAAATCGAGCACATAGCCATGCAATCTCCATAGACAAACATTAGCAGTAGAATGGCACATACTGAAGAGCTCAGTGACTTTCAACGTGGCACCATCATAAGATGTCACCTTTCCAACAACTCAGTCCAACAACTCAACTCAAATTTCTGCCATGCTAGAGCTGCCTCGGTCAACTGTAAGTGCTGTTATTGTGAAGTGGAAACGTCTAGGAGCAACAACAGTTCAGCCACGAAGTGGTAGGGCACACAAGCTGCAGAACGGGACCACCGAGTGCTGAAGCACGTAGCGGGAAAAATCATCTGTCCTTGGTTGCAACACTCATTCCCGAGTTCCAAACTGCYTCTGGAAGCAACGTCAGCACAGGAACTGTTTGTCYGGAGCTTCATGAAATGGTTTTCCATGGCCGAGCAGCCGCACACAAGCCTAAGATCCCCATGCGCAATGCCAAGCGTCGGCTGGACTCTGGAGCAGTGGAAACGCGTTCTATGGAGTGATGAATTGCGCTTCACCATCTGGCAGTCCAACGGACTAATCTGGGTTTGGTCGATACCGCATACCAGGAGAATGCTACTGCCGAATGCATAGGGACAAACTGTTAAAAAGTTGGTGGAAGAGCGAAAATGTCTGGGGGCTGTTTTCATGGTTCGGGCTAAGCCCCTTAGTTCAGTAAGGGAAATCTTAACGCTACAGCATACAGAACATCTAACAATTCTGTGCTTCCACTTGTGGCAACAGTTTGGGAAGGCCCTTTGCTGTTTCAGCATGACAATGCCCCGTGCACAAAACGAGGTCCATACAGAATGATTTGTCAAGATCGGTGTGGAAGAACTTGACTGGACTGCACAGAGCCCTGACCTGAACTCATCAACACCTTGGGATGATTTGGATCGCCATGCGAGCCCATACCTAATTGCCCAACATCTAGTGCCCGACCTCACTAATCTCTTGTGGCTGAATGAAGCAAGTAACCACAGCAATGTTCCAACATCTAGTGGAAAGCCTTCCCAGAAGAGGGAGGCTGTTTTAGCAGCAAAGGGGTTTCCAATACGTATGGTCATGTAGTGTATGTATATGTGACATTATTATTATCACATAGTATGGACAATTTTATTATATTATGTTCACTGAACAAATTATAAACGCAACATGTAAAGTCACATGTTTCAAGAGATGAAATAAAAGATACCAGAAATTTGCGCTCAAATTTTGTGCAAACGTTTCGTGAGATTAAATAATAGATTTCAGAAATTTTGCTCCGCTACCAAATTTGTTGAACCCCATTTCTCCTTTGCTGCTTAAGCCAACACATATCTCTGCCCCTCACTCGCTTCCCGAAGAGCTAATTCAAACACTTCCAGAGTGTTGCGCGAACCCTAGTTTTCAGGTGTGTTGTTACTTGCTTCCCATTCAAGCCACGAAGAGCGATTTAGTGTGAGAGCTCATATATCAAGGAAGGCTGATGCTATAAGACTG
>NC_036860.1:35423832-35452096 GCF_002910315.2 Salvelinus sp. IW2-2015 | reverse complement strand
TTAAACGCAACATGTAAAAAGTCACATGGTTTCAAGAGTGAAATAAAAGTCCAGAAATTTGCGCTCAAATTTTGTGCAAACGTTTCGTGAGATTAAATAAAAGATTTCAGAAATTTGCGCTCAAATTTTGTGCACATTTCTCCTTTGCCAATAATCCATCCACCTGATAGGTGTGACATATCAAGAAGCTGATAAAACAGCATGATCATTYCACAGGTGCACCTTGTGCTGGGGAATATATAAAGCCACTCTAAAATGTGCTTCGTCACACATCACAATGCCACAGATGACTCAAGATTTGAGGGAGRGTGCAATTGGCATGCTGACTGCAGAATTGTCCACCAGAGATGTTGCCAGATGATTTAATGTTAATATTTCTATCATAAGCCACCTCCAATGTCGTTTTAGAGTATTTTGCACTACGTCCAACTGGCCTCAGAACCGCAGACCGCGTGTATGGCATCATGTGGGCGAATGGTTTGCTGATGTCAACGTTGTGAACAGAGTGCCCCATGGTGGCGGTGGGGTTATGGTATGGGCAGGCATAAGCTACAGTCAATAAACACAATCGCATTTTATTGATGGCAATTTGAATGCACAGAGATATCGTGCCGAGATCCTGAAACCGCCGCCTTCACCTCATGTTTCAGTATGATAATGCACGGCCCCATGTTGTAAGGTCCTGGAAACTGAAAATGTACATGTTTGGTGAGTATGGCATGCATACTCACCAAACATGTCACTCATTGAACATGTTTGGGATGCTCTGGATCGACGTGTATGACAGCGTGTTTCAAATCCCAGCAATATCCAGCAACTTCGCACAGCCATTGTAGAGGAGTGGGACAACATTCCACAGGCCACAATCAACAGCCTGATCAACTGCATGAGGCAATGGTGGTCACACCAGATACTGACTGGTTTTCTGATCCACACCCCTAACTTTTTTAAGGTATCTGTGACCAACAGATGCATATCTGTATACCCAGTCATGTGAAATCCATAGATTAGAGCCTAATGAATTAATTTCAATTGACTGATTTCCTTATATGAACTGTAACTCAGTAAAAATATTTTAAATTGTTGCATGTTGCATACATTATTTTGTTCAGTATATATTGGACATGGATTATAATTTGTAGCCAAACTTTAGGTTCTTGAAACATTGTCTCAACTGACTCATTTAAAGGATGTAAAAAATAAAAMTGGTTAGTATCATTAATTCAGATGGAAAGAAAGAGGTGGAACAGAGTGTAACAAAAATATGYAACAGAAATCCTCAAAACAGTGTCTGGGGACCCTTTGTGGGCTATACTCGGCCTTGTCTCAGGATGGTAAGTTGGAGGTTGAAGATATCCCTCTAGTGGTGTGGGGGCTGTGCTTTGGCAAAGTGGGTGGGGTTATATCCTGCCTGTTTGGCCCTGTCCGGGGGTATCATCGGATTGTGTCTCCTGACCCCTCCTGTCTCAGCCTCCAGTATTTATGTTGCAGTAGTTTATGTGTCGGGGGGATAGGGGCAGTCTGTTATATCTGGAGTACTTCTCCTGTCTTATCCGGTGTCCTGTGTGAATTTAAGTATGCTCTCTCTAATTCTCTCTTTCTCTCTTTCTCTCTTTCTTTCTTTCTTTCTTTCTCTGTCTCTCTCGGAGGACCTGAGCCCTAGGACCATGCCTCAGTACAACCTGGCATGATGACTCCTTGCTGTCCCCAGTCCACCTGGCCGTGCTGCTGCTCCAGTTTCAACTGTTCTGCCTGCGGCTATGGAACCCTGACCTGTTCACCGGACGTGCTACCTGTCCCAGACCTGCTGTTTTCAACTCTCTAGAGACAGCAGGAGCGGTAGAGATACTCTRAATGATCGGCTATGAAAAGCCAACTGACATTTACTCCTGAGGTGCTGACTTGCTGCACCCTCGACAACTACTGTGATTATTATTATTTGACCATGCTGGTCATTTATGAACATTTGAACATCTTGGCCATGTTCTGTTATAATCTCCACCCGGCACAGCCAGAAGAGGACTGGCCACCCCTCATAGCCTGGTTCCTCTCTAGGTTTCTTCCTAGGTTTTGGCCTTTCTAGAGAGTTTTTCCTAGCCACCGTGCTTCTACACCTGCATTGCTTACTGTTTGGGGTTTTAGGCTGGGTTTCTGTACAGCACTTTGAGATATCAGCTGATGTAAGAAGGGCTATATAAATACATTTGATTTGATTTGATATGCTAAATTCAATTGTATGCCATTATGCAAATGTTAACTATGATACAATATGATATAACATATATATTTTTTAACCTTTATTTAACTAGGCAAGTCAGTTTAAGAACAAATTCTTATTTACAATGACGGCCTTCCCCGGCCAGACACGAAAGACGCTAGGACAATTGTGCGCCGTCCTATTGGACTCCCAATCACGGCCGGATGGGATACAGCCTGGATTCAAACCAGGGACTGTAGTGACGCCTTTTGCACTGAAATGCTGTGCCTTAGACCGCTGCACCACTCGGGAGCATTTAGCCTGTCTATAAAATGTAATATGTCTAGCTAACAACTAGCAACACTGAATCCCCAGAACATGTGTGAGAACTAGCTTGCTATTTATCCTTAATCCTACACGCCTACACTCAAGCTGTGTGGCTTAAAAACAATCTCATTGACTTATAACAGGTCACCCTGACACTAACTTTTATGATCTTTGTTTGAAACTGTGAAAATAAAGACAAACAGACAGATGTATTGGATATTTGAATGGTCAGGCAGAAAAGGGTTAAACAGTCGATATGAAATTATGTTTGCAATGCAAGGTAACTAGCTACATTAGCTAAAGAGCTAAAGTAGCTTCTTACCTTCAAAGTTGTCAATGTAGCTTGACACATACATTTAAAAAAATATCTTGCTCATAGGGGTAACAAAAGAAGCCTTAACAATCCGATTAACATCGGTCACAGTCAATTGTGGAAGATCCTGCAGACAGCAGGTGTAAAATGCCATACCGGTAGCTATGTAGATGTCAACATTGTTGTTGAAGTTGCAACGGAYGTTGACCAGCTGGCTAATCAGAATGTGGAAGTGTTGCCAAAGTGGGCGTAACTAGAGGCTATTGAGTGTTCCTGGCCTATTCATGAAAATCAGTCTTTTTTTGTACTTTTTCATCTGCCACTGTAATAACCCATTTGTTCCAAGAACAACAACAGACAGGCATTTTCTACTCAGCCTCACTCAACATAGTTCAGGATTACAGTAAGCAAACAGTTGCAGGCCTGGCCAGTGATTCTTCATGGTATGCCAAGAATGTGCTGATTGGATGTTTTAATAATAAACTAGCAGCGTGGAGCCCAAGTCTTCTCTTAATGCTGTTGGAAGCCATCAGTTAAACCTGTTGAAAATCATTTGGAACCCAAATCACATTTGTCTAAGACAACTCTTATTTTCGCAGCAATTCTGTCGACCCGGCCTAGCACTTCAATACAATGAATCWTATGCGTGCGACTCCGGAGTGGTTACTATTTGCATCCAGCAGATAAACTGGAGTCATAAATCAAATGGACGCTTGTACAACTGGATATATGAAAAGCCTTTGCCGTGAATAACAATGATTTTGAGGAGAAAGAAGACACATTTACATTAGAGGGATTTCATGACCAGTGTTGCTTATATGTCATATTTCCTCATTGCACCATGCCGCCCGCTCATTCCCTTGAGGCATAGCCGCGGGAAGATGTTTTGAGTTGGGGTTGCTGTGGACACATTATTTATTTTTAGCTGCGTCTGTGGCCATTCATAAACGCATTAGGCAAACATAAACGCAAGCATCATTAAGCCTACATGACCGCCCTTACAAKAACTTTTTTTTTTCACATGTTGAACTTACATTTCACATGAAACCATATTTCCATATCTATAACATTTAGGGTTTACATGTTAACATCACCTTTTCACATAAAACATATTTTCACTGTCACACCCTGGCCTTAGTATTCTTTGTTTTCTTTATTATTTTAGTTAGGTCAGGGTGTGACATGGGGAATGTATGTGTTTTTGTAGTGTCTAGGGTGGTTGTATGGTTTAGGGGGTTAAATAGAGTAGATGGGTTTGTGTTTAATATAGGTGTCTAGCTGTGTCTATGGTTGCCTGAATGGTTCTCAATCAGAGACAGATGTCATTAATTGTCTCTGATTGGGAGCCATATTTAAGGCAGCCATAGGCACTAGGTTAATGTGGGTAATTGTCTATGTTGTACGTTTGTAGCCTGTGTGTGCACTTACGTCATTAGCTTCACGATTCGTTTGTTGTTTTGTTTCAGTTTGTTATAGTGTTTGTTGCGTGTTTTTTTTTRTTTCTCTACAATAAAAGAGAATGTATTTTGCACACGCTGCGCCTTGGTCCACTTTCTCTCAGCAAGACGATCGTGACWTTCACCTCATGTGAATTACAGTTGCACACTTGAAATTTGCAGTTTAAACATGTTAAAAACTTTCACATGTATCAAATCGGATATGCAGTTTCACGTGAGAACTCCACATGAAAATCTGACGTTCACATCTGGAATTGTATTCTCACATGTAAGAAAACTCCTTGCAGAAATCTCACTTAGATTTTTTACAAGTTCCCATGTGAAAAGCAATCATATGAACAGTAATATATGCCATTTACAGTGGCTTCACCCCCTTGGCATTTTTCCTATTTTGTTGCCTTACAACCTGGAATTAAAATAGATTTTTGGGGGGTTTGTATCATTTGATTCACARAACATGCCTACCACTTTGAAGATGCAATATATTTTTTATTGTGAAACAAACAAGAAATAAGACAAAAAAACTTGAGCGTGCATAACTATTCACCCCCCAAAGTCAATACTTTGTAGAGCCACCTTTTGCAGAAATTACAGCTGCAWGTCTCTTGTGATATGTCTCTATAAGCTTGGCACATCTAGCCACTGGGATTTTTGGCCATTCTTCAAGGCAAAACTGCTCCAGCTCCTTCAAGTTGGATGGGTTCCACTYGTGTACATCAATCTTTAGGTCATACCACAGATTTTCAATTGGAATGAGGTCTGGGCTTTGACTAGGCCATTCCAAGACTTTTAAGTTTCCCCTTAAACCAAGTGTTGCTTTAGCAGTATGCTTAGAGTCATTGTCCTGCTGGAAGGTGAACCTCCGTCCCAGTCTGAAATCTCTGGAAGACTGAAACAGGTTTCCCTCAAGAATTTCCCTGTATTTAGCGCCATCCATCATTCCTTCAATTCTGACCAGTTTCTCAGTCCCTGCCGATGAAAAACATCCACACAGCATGATGCTGCCACCACCATGCATCACTGTGGGGATGGTGTTGAGAGGTGTTGGGTTTGCTCCAGACTTAGCATTTTCCTTGATGGCCAGAAATCTAAATTTTAGTCTCATCTGACCAGAGTACCTTCTTCCATATGTTTGGGGAGTCTCCCACATGCCTTTTGGCGAACACCAAATGTGTTTGCTTATTCTTTTCTTTAACCTCTAACGAGCCTCTACGCCCGCGGTCCGGAGCACCCCCATCCCCCACACACTGATAGCCATAGCTAGCATAGCTTCAACAAGTAGATCAGTAGCATCTAAATATCATTAAATCACAAGTCCAAGACACCAGAGATGAAAGATTACAGATTCTGTGAATAAGCCACCATTCAGATTTTTTTAAAATGTTTTACAGGGAAGACAAAAATATTGTAAATCTATAAGCTAAACACGTTAGCAAAATACACCCACTATTCTAACTCCATCAGTTCTCTTACTCCTTCAGTGCTATCACCAATTCGGACTCAACAAGATAGATATCCACAACCCAAGGAAAGAAACCATCTTCAGATGACAGTCCTGATAACATATCATGGCTATAGGATTAGTTTTTGTTAGAAAAAAGTGCCATATTTCAGGTAGAAATCACAGTTTACAATTGCACCGACCATCGCAACATCGACTAGAATTACGTAGTAGAGCCAACGTCGTATGACCAATTTACCTCATCATAAAACACATTTCATAAAAATAGACAAAGCATAAGCAATGAAAGACCCATTCTTTGATTTCGGACCATATTTCAGGATTTTCTAGCGTTTTCAGCGAAAAACACAATAAATCGAAAGTTAAGCATACCACATTGTGCAAACGTTTACCACGAGCATCGCATTCCATCTCTAAAGAGCGCTTATATTAACTTAATCACGCCAAATATATTAATTTTTTCCACTAACCTTCTAAATTCTTCCGATGACACTCCGTAACATCATTTTACCAATTATAGCATATACAGTTTGTTCGAAAAGGTGCATTATTTAGCCAATACAAAACCGTGGTTACTAGCACAATAAAGAAACTCCTTACTAACTCAGCTACAACTGCCTAAAATGACGGCCAGCTCAATATGGCCTGACGTCATCTATCACCGAGTTGAATTCTAGTTCTAAACTTGAAATCGAGCTAACCTCATATACTTGACTAAAAAATACCCAGATGAGGTTATTTGACAGGAATCGAAAGACTTAAAATTACATTGCTTAAGTGCTATTACCGCTGGACTTTTACATTATAACAATAATCACTTTACTTTTCTAATATACAGGGTTCCCAAGTGAAGCTCGATATAACTCAAACATAAAATGGCGAAATATCAGACGTGTATTAGAAATATTTCGACAAGAAAGCAGCCGAATCTTATCATATTTATAATATTGCTTACTTTTGAGCTGTCGTTCAATCCAGAGTCATCTTGGGCAATGTATCCTTTCTAGTTATAAATCGTCTATGACTTCGGACGATAGTAGTCCTTCGATTCCTTACAAGAAAAGTCACCTACCAACGACCGACACCCAAAACGTGTCAAAGTTTCAACGAGTGCGAAAATCACAACAAATAAATTTACCTTCAAAAATCGCACTAAACGAACATGTTATAAATTGTCTAATATAAAAACGGTTCAAATTAACTAACATTATGATTTTTCTTAATAACTTTAAAACGAGATCTGAACAACATGACAACGAGAAATATTGTCTGGTAGACAACGATTTGGGAACGAGGCAAGTCCGATGGCGCTTCACGCTTGCAGGCGCACGACGACGAAAGGGCGGTCTCTATACATTTTGGTCTTTATAATGGCTGTGAATGTCCCATCGATTCCATTGAAAACGTTGATGACGTACAGACAACACCAGAGGAAGAACGTAGGCAGTGCTCGGTTCTTCATAGCATTCACTGTCGCCTTAAAAACAGACTCCAGATCAGAGGTAAACAATTTCTGAAATCTTGAACCTGTCATGAAAAGTGCGCTTAGAAATGTTTCTGGACCACTCAGAGACAAAATTCCAACTTCTATAGAAACTAGAAGGTGTTTTCTATCCAATAATAACAATAATATGCATATTGTACGATCAAGAATTTAGCACGAGGCAGTTTAATTTGGAGACACAAATATGCTAATGCGGAACAGCACCCCCTATAGTTCCAAGAAGTTAAGCAATGGCTTTTTTTCTGGCCACTCTTCCGTAAAGCCCAGCTCTGTGGAGTGTAAGGCTTAAAGTGGTCCTATGGACATATAATCCAATCTCCGCTGTGGAGCTTTGCAGCTCCTTCAGAGTTATCTTTGGTCTCTTTGTTGCCTCTCTGATTAACYCCCTCCTTGCCTGGTCTGTGAGTTTTGGTGGGCGGCACTCTCTTGGCAGGTTTGTTGTGGTGCCATATTCTTTCCATTTTTGTAATAATGGATTTAATGGTGCTCCGTGGTATGTTCAAAGTTTCTGATAATTTTTTWWAACCCAACCCTGATCTGTACTTCTCCACAACTTTGTCCCTGACCTGTTTGAAGAGCTCCTTGGTCTTCATGGTGCCGCTTGCTTGGTGGTGGTGCCACTTGCTTAATGGTGTTGCAGACTCTGGGGCCTTTCAGAACAGGTGTATATACGTGACAGATCATGTGACACTTAGATTGCACACAGGTGGACTTTATTCAACTAATTATGTGACTTCTGAAGGTAATTGTTTGCACCAGATCTTATTTAGGGGCTTCATAGCAAAGGGGGTGAATGCATATGCACGCACCACTTTTCCTTTTGTTATGTTTTTTCATTTCACTTCACCAATTTGGACTATTTTGTSTATGTCCATTACATGAAATCCAAATAAAATCTATTTAAATTACAGGTTGTAKTGCAACGAAATAGGAAAAACGCCAAGGGGGATGAATACTTTTGCAAGGCACTGTAGCAGAAGCTTTTATCCAAAGCAACTTAGTCATGCATGCATACATTTTTACATATGGGGGGTCCAAACCCACTATCCTGACATTGCAAGAGTCTTGCTCAACTAACTGAGCTACAGAGGACCATGTGAAACTATGTGAACATTTMAAAATCAAATTTGCAGTTTCAAATGTTAGAAAACTCAATATGTGAAAATCTCACTTTCACATGTAGAATTGCAAGTGAACAATTTAATTTGCAGTTTATCATGTAAAAAACATACACATGTGAGGAGAATAACTATATTTCACCAACACGTGAAAAGGTGGTGTTAACATGTTGCAGTAGCAATGTCTCCACATATGGAATTGCAAATTCTGTATTGCCATTCTGTAAAAAGGTGAATTAGRCTACCTGAGAATAATAATTGAAGTGTGTTAAAAAATAAATATTTCTTATTTCTGAGACATCCATTCTGAGTGTATCAGCCCCTCTTCTTCATACATTGGTCAGTGAAAGTTGGAAGAAGTCCAGTGAAAAGAACAGAGAAGCTAAAGTAGCACTCCGTGTCTCCTTATTTATCGATTTTAAATATTATTTTCCTTTGTTTTATGTATATTTCCACACTATGATGTTGGAATAATACTGTGAAATTGTGAAAATTATGATAATGCCCTTGTAGTGTAAGAGCTGTTTGAAAATACCACCTGAAATTTCTGCTTAATTTGGTGGGATAGAGTTTTAGACTGTCCGGTGACATCACCAGGCGATAAATTAGTCAATAGACCAATAAGAAAGAGTTCCATACCTCTCTGCCAATAACAGCTAATTTTCAGTTTTCCCATCCCCACTCAGGCCCCTCCCAGATAGTCCTTGCCAAATTCATGCTTGAGAAACTGCTCTTTGCTAAGAAGTTATTTTTGTTTCTTCTTGACAATTGTCATTTAAATCAATCACAGTAATGTACATGACATACTTCATTAAATTATTTGATATTGAGATAAAAGTGGCTGCATTGGACTTAAGTTAATGTTTTGTAATTTTAGTGCACAATAATTTGAGGAGAAAGAAGTTAAAGAAAGTGTGATTATCAATTTACCTGATTTTGCTAACCATTATTGTGGACAAAATAAAAACGGCAATATTATTCAAATGCTTTTTGTACAAAGAATTTTGATTTTTTTAAATAATTTTTTGACAGCCTTAGTTATTTATTTATTTGAACTTTATTTAAGCAGGGAGACATCGTAGAAAGCAGGGAGCCCTGCATYTAGAATTTCATAAGACAAAATCAAATACAAAATAAAACAACAAAATACAGCACAACACAGATATTCAAGAAAAACAATTACATTCCTCAATAAGAAGGTCCCCAAACAATATTTTAAATTGCCCGATCGACACCAGTACATCCACTTCTAATGTATTTTGTAGTTGGTTCCAGCAATGAGGTGCTTTACAACTAAAATTGGATTTACCTAATTCGGTGGAGKCCCAAGGAACCTCGAGTTAATCAACCTTGTGAACGGATTTGGTATCATGTGTATTTATACAGCCTTGTTCTAAAATGGATTAACTATTCGTTTTTTCTCATCAATCTACACACAATATACCATAATGACAAAGTGAAAAAAAGGTTTTAGACATTTTTGCAAATGTATTAAAACAAAAAACAGAAATACCTTATTTACATAAGTATTCAGACCCTTTGTTATGAGACTTGAAATTGAGCTCAGGTGCATCCTGTTTCCATTGATCATCCTTGAGATGTTGCTACAACTTTGTTGGTGTCCACCTGTGGTAAATTCAATTGATTGGACATTATTTGGAAATGCACACACCTGTCCATATAAGGTCCCACAGTTGACAGTGCATGTCAGAGCAAAAACCAAGCCATGAGGTTGAAGGAAATGTTCGTAGAGCTACGAGACAAGATTGTGTCGAGGCACAGATTTGGGGAAGTGTAGKATTGAAGGTCCCCAATAACACAGTGGCCTCCATCATTCTTAAATGGAAGAAGTTTGGAACCACCAAGACTCTTCCTAGAGTTGGCCGCCTGGCCAAACTGAGCAAGGGCCTTGGTCAGGGAGGTGACCAAGAACCTGATGGTCACTCTGACAGTGCTCCAGGGTTCCTCTGTTGAAATGGGAGAACCTTCCAGAAGGACGGCCATCTCTGCAGCACTCCACCGATCAGGCCTTATATGGTAGAGTGGCCAGACGGAAGCCACTCCTCAGTAAAAGGCACACAACAGTCTGCTTGGAGTTTGCCAAAAGGCACCTAAAGGACTCTCAGACCATGAGACACAAGATCTCTGATGAAACCAAAGATTGAACTCTTTTTATTATTATTTTTTTAATTCCCTTTTCTCCCAATTTCGTGGTATCCAATCACTAAGTAATTACTATCTTGTCTCATCGCTACAACTCCCGTACGGGCTCGGGAGAGACGAAGGTCGAAAGCCGCGTCCTCCGAAGCACAACCCAACCAAGCCGCACTGCTTCTTAACACAGCGCGCCTCCAACCCGAAGCCACCGCACCAATGTGTCGGAGGAAACACCGTGCACCGCGCCCCCTGGTTAGCGCGCACTGCGCCCGGCCCGCCACAGGAGTCGCTGGAGCGCGATGAGACAAGGATATCCCTACCGGCCAAACCCTCCTAACCCGGACGACGCTAGCCCAATTGTGCGTCGCCCCACGGACCTCCCGGTCGCGGCCGCTGCGACAGAGCCTGGGCGCGAACCCAGAGATCTGGTGGCGCAGCCCTATACTCTGGTGGCGCAGCCCTAGACCACTGTGCCACCCGGGAGGCCCTCAAGATTGAACTCTTTGGCCTGAATGCCAAGTGGTCACATCTGGAGGAAACCTGGCACCATCCCTACGGTGAAGCATGGTGGTGGCAGCATCATGCTGTGGGGATGTTTTTCCGCAGCAGGAACTGGAAGACTAGTCAGGATCGAGGGAAAGATGAAAGGAGCAAAGTACAAAGAGATCTTTGATGAAAACCTGCTCCAGAGCACTCAGGACCTCAGACTGGAGCGAAGGTTCACCTTCCAACAGGACAACGACCCTAAGCACACAGCCAAGACAATGCAGGAGTGGCTTTGGGACAAGTCTCTAAATGTCCTCGAGTGGTCTCTTGGCCCTCTCAACCCTCCTGCTTAGCCCAGTCCAAGCTCTTAATCTGTCCTGGCATCCCAATGGTGGAACCAATTTTCCCTTAGGCTAGGACAGCTTCCCTTCGCATCTTCCAAAAACATCTAAAACCCTACCTCTTCAAACAGTATCTAAAATAATCCTCCTCCTCACCTCGAATCCCCCTCAAATGTTTTTTTTAAATAACCAGCACTTGCACTTGACCCCCCCCTCTCTCCTTCTAGCTCTGACTCTACTGACAGCTACGTTATTGAGGAAAGATGTTCGTTTTATGCCTGTGATATGTGGTTGTCCCACCTAGCTATCTAAGATGAATGCACTAACTGTAAGTTGCTCTGGATAAGAGCGTCTGCTAAATGACTAAAATGTAAATTATTTCAATTATTTAAAAAAAATCTTCGATTTTTAACTAGCTCATCCGCATGTATTTTAAATGTAAAATCAATCGAAATACCCAGATATTTAAAACGGGAACRTGATTGATGGGTGAACCATCCAATTAATAAATATGTCCACAGGTCTCGCACTGCGCCTGTGACAGAGTGCAAATCAGACTCGGAGGAMTCCAGCAGACTAATTTTCCGGGTCTGGACCCACGAAACACCTAAAATAAAACACTTAAAACAAAAATATTGAGGCTATAAAACAATTTAAGAAGCAGGCAACTTTGAAAAAACAGCGCTATTACCGCAGAGCAGCCTAGTTGTTGAGAAAAAAATTGGTAACTTCTACKGACAGATTTTCGCTACACCCACAATAACATCTGCCAAACARGTGAAGGTGACCAATAAAATGTGATTTGATCAGTCTTCTCTTTTCAGCAGTAGACATTTGCTTTCCAAAAACCTTTTTATCTCAATTGTATTTAGAAATTTGCGATAGGCTGATTATAACTGCTGTTTACTGACAGCCGCAATCATGGAATATAATCTATAGAACGGACGTGCCCATTCCAGTCAGGACTGGCAGCCATTGCGAGTGTACCAATGACTTTACAAGTCAAATTGCTAGGGTTAGAGGTGCCAAGGCCCTTCTACGGATTATATTTATATGGCCGCAATACAACAAGCTGTTCATGCTTGCGTCCCAAATTTTGTCTCTCTGGTATTTGATTGATGTCTCTACAGACAGGAGTAATATTATAATATTGGCAAATGTATTTCAATTTATCAGATGGTGCTGCAGCAACTCCACCACCCCTACTTCACGCGGCTATGCCTTGAGGATATGTTCTCATGAATTATCCTAAAACCTCCTTGGCAGCAGGCACAGAAGCATTGCCAGTCACAGATTAAATGCAAGGACATTCAATTAAAGGAAAACCTTCCCTTAAACTGAACATGCCTTTGACTCTGAGACAATGAACAGAAAGAGTCAATAACAATGAATAACTCCACAGTCATAACGGTAACAGCTAACCGAACAGATAAGACTGCCTCAATTAGCTTAATCAGCAGACCAATTATCATAGTTTTACAATTATCTGTCTTCATGTAGTGTTAGGGTTATGATTTTCGAGATGCATAACACTCACTGGGGCTTTGCCATGATATGGTTGCCTATTGTTTTCTTAGCTTGTTTATTAAAGCATTACTCATAATTAACATACTTAACCATTTATTGGATGATTTTTGTTCCGGCTATTGATGCTGCTGTCATGGGAAACATTATTATCGCTCTCTGATTCATGGCCATTGATCTAGAAGAACCTTGGTAGATGAAATTTGGCAGATAAATTGCAAATACTGAGCTCTCTCTCTCTCTCTCTCTCTCTCTCTCTCTCTCTCTCTCTGCTCTCTCTATATTCTCTCCTCTCTCCTATTCTCTTCTCTCTTCTATTCTCTCTCTCTCTCTCTATTCTCTTCTTATTCTCTCTGGTTTCCACAGGAAAAAAGTGTATGTTTGAAACTAAGCCTTTGTTTATCCGCCTGTTTATACTGTGCTGTCAAATTATCTCTCTAAAGTCTTGTTCACACTGCAGGCCTTAATGTTCAAATCAGTTTTGTTTTTCAAATCCGTTTTGGAATACTGACTGTCCAAACAGCATGTTACAAGTGACCAAATCGGATTTCTGTGTGTTCAGACAACAGTCATTTGCTGACATGGCTACACTAGTTGTCATAGTAACAATTGGTGTGTGCACAGTGGTGTAGGCTGATTGGGGTGGTGCTTCCTATCACTCAGAAGTTGTTGTTTAGCGAGCTATGGTGACAGCAATGCCTGCCATGGATGTTTCCCAGTTCCTTAGAATGTTCAAAATCATAGTGTAAGAACACGTTTAAAGCCTCAAAGGATAAGATGATCCAACTTTCAAAACAACACATTTTTGGCTAAGCACAGCAGCCAACTAGCTAGCTAGGTAGCTATCTAGCGCATTCACTAATTTGTTTGTAAACAATTAACAAGCTAGTTAGTTACCACACATTCTTGGCAAACTGTCAACAGAGTTGTTAGCAAGCATCAATATATGCCAAATAACAGTCTTAAAAACCACTTAAGMGCAAATAAATTAGACTTGTCAATTCAGACACAAGTTGCATGCCAGGAATCAGATTTGTGTCTGATTTCAAACCACGTATGAAGGAAGTTTGAAATGTGACATGAAATATCTGATTCCATYTGCTTTTTGGCTGTTCAGACTGCAGGAAAAATAACAGATTTGAATCGGATATGCAAAAAAGTAGGATTTAAGTCAATCTGCCGGTGCAAACAAGGCTTTAGTGATGATGTAGCATCCACCAGAGCTTATAATGAAGAGGTGGAGGTGACACAAGGCTCACTCTTTGGCTTATAGCGTATCATCAACATGTGTTCAACTTAAAGCATGCTGCTGCTGGTTAGAAAGCTGACTGGTTTCTTGACATGTTTTATTTATTTATTGCATAATGTGTCTGAAAATGACAACTATTACTCTTTTTTTGGCAAAAACTGAAAAATAGTRTGCAATCATGAGAACATGACTATCATGAACACAACTATTACTCTTTTTTTMGGCAAAAACTGAAAAATAGTCTGCAATCATGAGAACATGACTTGACATGAGCAGTGTCAGATATGAGCAGTGGTGACCTGTGATTCTGGGCAGGTGGGGCAAATTTTTAGCTAAAAAAAACAATGGGGAGGTGCATGTTTTGCATATTATTTTGGCATTAATACATGTCACATATCAGTTTGCAAACAATGTAAAAAACAACAGCAATTCATTGAGTTAATAAAGCGTTGATACAAACATGGTCTCTTTTTTTTCTTTCTTGAGTAAGGCAGCTCCAAAATGCAGGTGTTTCAGCCTAGCTCAGTGCTTTCTGTGGTGGTGGAGCAGCCAGTGGAAAATACGGAGCTTAGGGGTTGGTAATGTTCTCTAGTTGCGCCGTGATTGGCTCAGTGTTCTGTCACTCATGGGGACACTACGTCACTGCCAAATCTAAGGGTAGAGCTCCAAAATTCAAGCCCCTTGGGTGCTGCAATAGAGTTACATTAGAAGTGCCCATCCAAGAAGGCTCAAGGTCATTGGCCACAGATAAAAGGAAGTAAAATCATGTTATATCTACTGTAGCTTTGATTGGACTGATCATGTCAACATCATACTTTCAAAATCTTGATTAGCAGTTATCATCATGAATCAAGTGGACAATCTAATGGCAAATCCTTTTTAATCCTTGTCATATGAAGAGAAACAATGAAGAGAAATTATAGATAAAATGTATCGGTGCTCATCGGCCATTAGACATAAACATTACACAAGAAGTTGGAAATTGCAAATTCAACAAATTCAACTTGCTAACCTCAAGCATTGCAAAGCAATCACCAGCCTGCTATTTAGTGGAGTGGGTGTGTGGTCCCAATTGTGGGTTTAAGGGTCTCTTTTCTCAGCTTAAAATTATAAATATTCAACATTGGCCATGCTGTCAATCTAGCATGATTTCGTCCGCGCTCAAAACAACTTAACTTGGAACTGGGAAATATAACTTCAGTGAGTTCAAGACAACTGGGAACTCGGGGAAAAAATGAGCTCAGGCTGGGAAAATACGTTTTGAATGGTCAGCCAACTCGGAATTGTAAGTCGGGGAACTCGGGCCTCTTTCTAGAGCTATGACCTGAAGATCATCATGATTCAAGATTGTTTTTCTCAGTTCCCAGTTGTCTTGAACGCACCATAAATCCTGAGAATGCCAGACTTTGATGACAAAGTTTGATGACAAAATTTGCCCACTGTCACGTCTACTCACGCTCCTCCCCTGGGAATCAACATTACGCACACCTGGATTTCATCATTACGCGCACCTGCACTTCATCATCAAGCACACCTGTTCTCCATTACCTCACTRATTACCTCCCCTTTATCTGGCACTCCCTTAGGTTCCTTCCCCACGCAYTATTYTTTCTGTTTGTTCATGGCAAGCCGCTACACCTACATTTTATCGTTCCATGTTCGTTGTTATATTATACTTACCACCTGCACCTCGGCTCTCCGCGTCTACGTTACAGAATACTGCCTCACCAAATGGAAGCAGTAGAAAATCAGTCGGTCTCCCAGACGGTCAACGAACAGGGATACCTACTTCATAAACACCACAACCAGCTGGCTCAACTGGGGACTTCCATGGAAGAGGTTCATCGCAGTCTTCAACGTCTTGAACATGCCCAAGAGACGTTGCCTTCCACTAGCGGAGGATACTCTTCCACCAGTCGAGCCAGCACATCAGTCCATTCAGCAGTCCGCCCAGGTCAGCGATGCCCATTTGTCCCTCTCATGTCCCTCTCATATCCCTCCCATATAAATATGACAGAACCCCATCTAAATCCCGTGGCTTCCTACTCTAGTGCTCCCTCTATTTTACGCATCAGATGGGAGCCCCCACCACGAGAGGTCCAAGGTTGCATGYTTATTTCTCTGCTGACTGGGTGGGCATTGGAGTGGGCTACGGCTGTCTGGGAAAGGGGAGAGAAAGAGCTGGCTTTGTTTGAAGGGTTCATGGCTCTGTTCAGATGTATTTTTGATCATCCACCAGAGGGCAGAGAGGGGGATGAGCGCCTACTCCAACTACGGCAGGATGACCAGGCCGCTGCCGAGTACGTGCTCACCTTCCGGACAGTAGCAGCATCCAGCAAATGGAATGAGCAGGTGCTCCGTARGCTATTCTGAAGAGGACTGCGCGAGGAGGTCGAAATGGAACTGGCATGTCAGGACGACAACCTCTCCTTGGATACACTCATCGCAATGGCCATCTGGTTGAACAATCTACTTCGGGAGCGTTGGTACCCACATCGCTTCTCTCCCTCCCTCAGTGAACAATCTGTAGCAGAGTCTGAACCTATGGAGGTAGGGGTCACACGCCTCTCCGTGGCGGAGCGACACAGACGGAGACAGCTTGGGCTCTGCTCTATTGTGGTCAAGGAGGGCACTAGCTCCAGCAGTGTCCGATACGTCCCAACTCAGGATCCACGAGAGCAGAGGGARGGTCATATGATCTTCCACTGCCTGYGACAGGTGTGAGTATCCCATCTTCATCAGTTTCTGCTAGACCCTTTTTAGTGTCGATCACACTAGCTCGCTGTCTCTCATGTGCTGTTTCTACCYTGCTAGTGGATTCCGYTGCCGCGAGGAACTCTCTGAATATCCCCTCATACCCTCTCTCCTTCCGTTTCCGGTGCAAGCCCTTGACAATCGGCCACTAGGATCCAGAACCATCACACACATCACCACACCACTCACCAGTCAAAAGGAAAACATCCCCTTTATCACCAGTGCACCAGTTCACAAGATCATCCTCGGACTCCCATGGCTCCAACGCCATAACCCTACCATCTCAGGGTTGAGGATGAGAATCAGACTGGTCACCCGAATGCCGGAGGACCTGTTTTTCTGTTCCCTCTCATGTTGTAMCCCCTGTGGTCTGGGACGTAGATGTGGACATTCACCAGGCTCTGTAGAGGGAACCCACTCCCACTTCCTGTCCTCCTGAGCGCATCTACGTTCCCACAGGGATAAGGGAGCACCTGTTGACCTGGGCACACACAGCTGTCATCGCTGYGATCACCCATACTATACAATCCCTCTCCAAGAGGTATTGGTGGCCCACCTTGGCGCAGGATGTTACTCGCTACATCAACTTCTGCTCTGTGTCCCCGATARGCTCCATCAGGGAAACTCCTTCACCTTCCCATGCCTCATTGRCCCTGGTCTCATCTATCCATTGACTTTATCACTGATCTTCCCTCTGACGGTTTCAGCACCATTATGGTGGTTGTGGATATATTTTCTAAATCCTATCGTTTTATTCTTCTCTCTGGTCTCCAGGTCACTGAGGCACTATTCCAGCAGGTCTTCCGGCATTATGGRCTTCCGGAGGACATCGTCTCCGACCTTGGGCCCCACTTCGCATCACGGGTATGGAGAGCCTTTATGGAGAAGCTCMGGGTCACGGTCAACTTCACTTCCAGGTATAGGCCTCAGTCCAACGGGCAGGTGGAGCGAATGAACCAGGAGATGGGGAGGTTCCTGAAGTCACTGCCAGGACCGGTAGGGAGAGTGGGCCCGATTCCTTCCATGGGCGGAGTACGCCCAGAATTTATTGAGRCACTCCTTCACCGGGCTGACTCCCTTCCAGTGTGTTCTGGGTTTTCTGCCGGCTCTGGCTCTGTGGACCCCGGGCCAGACCGACGCTCCTGCGGTTGATGAGTGGTTCAGGCGCGCAGAAGAAGTGTGGAGCGAGGCACATMTCAGACTCCAGCGCGCCGTCCACCATCAGAAGGAGCAGGCAGACCGCCATTGCAATGAGACTCCATTGTTCCATCCTGGGGATTGTGTCTGGCTCACTACCGGGATCCTCCCACTCCACCTATCCTGCAAGAAGCTGAGCCCCCAGTTTGTGTGGCCATTCAAGGATCTCCAGGGGGGTCAGTGAGGTGACTTATAGGTTACAACTTCCCAGTGATTACCGTATCTCACCTTCTTTTCATGTCTCCCTTCTCAGGTCGGTGGTTCCTGGTCCCCTGGCTGATGCTGTCCCCCACGACACCCCTCTGCCCCTCCTGGACGTCAAAGGAGCTCTTGCCTATGCCGTCAGATCCCTACTGTACTCCCGACGTTGTGGGGGTCGGCTCCAGTACCTGGTGAACTGGGAGGGGTATGGCCCGGAGGAGTGGTGTTGGGTTCCGGTGGAGGACATTCTGGATCCCAACATCATCGTGATTTCCATCTTCGCTGACTYGCCCGCTCCTCGTCCTCTGGGCCGTTCCTCTGGCCGACGTCGTCTTGCAGCTGGCGCATAGGTGGGGTACTGTCACATCTGCGCCTCCCCTCCGATGTTCAAAGTTGCCGATTTACTACTGGGAATCATCATTACGTGCACCTAGCTTTCATCATTATGTGCACCTGCACTTCATCATCAAGCACACCTGCTCTCCATTACCTCACTCATTACCTCCCCTTTATCTGGCACTCCCTTAGGTTCCTTCCCCAGGTAGTATTGTTTCMGTTTGTTSATGTCTAGACGCTAGTCCTACGTTGTATCGGTCCATGTTCGTTGCTATATTAATCTTACCAAATGCTTCTCGACTCCCAGCGTCTACGTTACACCCATGAAGGACCGCCGCGCCACCTTCCTCTTCAAGTGAGCACAGCACAACAAGGTGAGTCCAAAAATGTCTTGTATGCTGCTGCATAAATTATGTAATATGCCAGGGAGTTATGTATACTGTAGCTAAGAAAGTAATACTAAGTGTATGTTGTGTAGTAAGCTGTTGGTAGCCCATGTGCCTCACCCTAATAACTTGGTCTATTTTCCCCTCTTAATTTCATCTACTGTTCTGACTTGGTGGTGCACATTTAGCCTATAACCTGTTTTAGAAAAATATAATCATCAAATATTGTAAGAGCTTTCATTATCTGCTTATATGCCCCCCTTGGTGTACAGGGAGAACACTGTAAGAACGGCCCATGTTCTGAATTATGTCGCTGTACATTTCAAAAGTGTAGTGTAGTGGCTTTTCTGGCATGCATCCCCCCAAATAAAAATTTGTTTGCCCCACAAAGATTTATATGCTAAAATCGCCACTGTGTATGACACAATGCAAAGATTATATATATATATACTGTATGCAGGGTTGGAGAGAAACAAATTGCATGTAATCTGTTACATGCAAGGAATTACAAAAAACTGGTAACTGTAATCCGTTACGMTACCAGCAAAAACATTGTAATTAGATTAGATACTTTTGAAAAACTAGATTACTTTTAAATTCAGAAAGGATGTTTGCGAGAAATCTTTGACACTTCTCTGTTTTCTCAATGACATTCAAATCAGCATTGAAAAAAAGTTTACATTTGTTCCACCTGAGCGAGTCTGATCACAAGTCAGAGACCACTATGATGAAGCACCAAAATGTGACTGAAGGATGTACTGTTGTACTGTAGCCTACAAAAGCCTATTCGTATTATGTCTTACAATGGTGCGACTGCTGTCGGCATCCAAAGATGATTAAACTTGAATAAATGCTTGAACGTAAGGATGACAGCAGTTGTGTAGTCTACGGCGATACAAATATCACTTATTATTGATATCTACAAATAGCGCATTGATGTGAATCACACTGCTGCTCTCTCATTTAGGTATTTGCACCTTTCAGATTGGGGTTGTTGTGGATGGCTGTTCACAAATCTAAATGTGTATTTGAACCAGATGGTTGAATTCAAGAAGTTTAAAATGCCTATTAATCATTGTTTTTAAAAAAAGGTGAAAAAGGTGCTCTTGCAACAGCTGCATAGTGTGAATCCCAGCCCATGGAATAAAAATGGGACTTTTATTGCTTAATCTAATTCATGCTGATAAAAGAAAATCCATAGGCCTAATGGACACATGCTCAAACTCACAAACTTTTGATAGATGTAAAGGGGCAATCTGTTTTTGCTACATCCATTTTTGGACTTATAAATTATATATATTAATGTGAATATATAATTGAATCGTATTATGTAGTAGAAAGTGATGGGTTAGAAGAAGTCTACATAACCAACCCATAAAGTAAAATGTAACATCCATATATGGCCAGCTACGTAAACTTTAACATTGATTTATCCTACAGTAGATGTCGTTCAATTGGTAACATACATGTTGTCTTCTTCTAATGCCTTTCAAGGGGAAAGTAATCTAAAAGTAACTGAATGTAATCCGATTACGTTACTGAGTTTGGGTAGTCCAAAACTTACATTACTGATTACAATTTTGGACAGGTAACTAGAAACAGTAACGGATTACATTTAGAAAGTAACCTACCAAATCCTGATTGTATGTACTGTGTGTACATTGTTAGTTTGCGATACTACAAGCTTTTTTACAATGGGACAAGAGGTTGTTGCTGTACACCTGATACTTAAATATCAGGACCAATATGAACTGACTTGAACACACAACCGCAAACAATCCTTAAAATCAAGCTTGAACCCACCTACTGGAACATTCTCCAGCTCACTCCTTATTTCCGAGCATGAACTTCAAAACATCCACTCGCTAAACCACTGTTTTACGTGCCACAGCACAGTCATAGTTTCACCGACTTTAAACAATTACCTACACTTTAATGGAGACCTGATGCTGTTACGGAGTAGAGGAAAACAATAACTGGACACTGATCCATTGTCTCACGCATCYAGTTGTCAGTCTCCCAAGGATAATTACAGTGACGACGAAACAGCCACTCGCCGCATTTTACTGTCCACCCTAAGGTGAAGAGACAAATTGAAAATGCCCGGGCCTCCAGTGGAAACGATTCATGGTTCTTTTCAGTATTAATTCTCCCTGATGGCTGGAGTCAAATCAGAGAGACCCCGCCACCCTAGCCTCCAGGAAGGGATTAAGCTTAGTGCTTCATCGCTCTGATGTGGCAATCAGCTAGGAGGAAATGTTTCCGGTCAATTCAGTCGCTAGCTACCACAGGGAGGGCTAGTTTCTGTGTGGAATGCCACAGTTATCTGTGACAGGAATTAAACGTTTCTGGCGCTTTCCTTGCATCCATTATCTCTCTTATTAGAAAGCATGGGTCCTTTGAGGAAATTGTTTCCAAAGTATCAAACCTGATGAATGAATGGTGGCAGAGGAGTTGATGTACTCTCTTCTGAAGTTGTGTTAAGCCTTTCTCTCTGCTGCAACAGTGGTGAAGAAATAAAGGCAACAATGTATTTTCACTGCTGCATTGACAAATCAATGTGCCATTGGTCTGAAGAGAATGTAATGGTTCTGGCTGACGTATCTGCAATTGAAGAGTCAGTGTACACAATAGTCAGTCTGAGGAATATCTTCTCCGTCAGGTTGGATTGATAAACCTTGGTCCTATCATTGAGAAACTGGAATTCCATTCACTGTACAGTATTCAGTGGTACAGTAAAGGTGGTTGTGCATTGTAGTACATGTATCGTCAATCAAAACTTTTTAGATTTGTTTTGATTTCATAACCCTGACTGCCCCAATGTCCTGTTGCTGTTGGTAGGCGCAGTGAGTTCCTAGAATTTTTGCTTCAAATATTGGGGATCACAGTCTGACTGCCCTTTGAAGAGAGCCTCTTTTGGCAAGTGGCATCTGTCAATGGGAACCATGTTCAGGGCAACTCTACCTTTGATGGGCAAACAGTTTAGTGTGCAGTTCACCTCTACATTTCCACATGTGTACTGTAGGCTATCGTAGTGTAATGGTTGTGATAGCAGAACTATTATCGAACACCTCTGGCAAAGGCTGTTTTATACATCATACTGTGAAGTATATTTAGATTTCAGGCTCCTATGGGTCCTGAAGTTTCTTAACAGGGACRTTCAGAAACTCGATTTGAGTTTTAAATCTTTCAGAATTTTTATACAATGGTCTGAAACTCCATCTGTCTGCTTGCAGTACTATGAGATGCATTCAGTATGAAATGGGGGAGGCTTTTAGTGTACTGAAATTTGAACCCACCAACATACTGAAGAGTAACAATTGGGTATAAAATTGTATTGTCAACAATTATTGTAATTTGTTTTGTTTAGGGGCAGTTTGTTCACACTTTCTTCAGTTTGCAGCTTGAGTGCTCTCTATCAATTGGGTAAAAAAATGGGTAACTTCAATCAGGACAGTGTTCTGCAAAAACTAAAAACATGTGTATTACGGTGACTATTCCCAGTCTATTCTGGACACTAAGTATGGCATTAATGGGGGGGAATGGTTTGAAGCACCATTGATGACAGACTTTGACAAGCTCATATCCAATCACATACTACCAATTCAGATAGCCATCAACAAGCAAGTTTTGTTAAAGTAACTGCATATTTTAACCACAGACATATTGGAGTATTTGTATCCCATAATGCACCAATGTACTAAGCAAGTGTATGCACGTATGTAGACACGTATGCACGCATGACTAAGTCGCTTTGGATAAAAGTGTCTGCTAAATGGCATACTGTATATTATTACGCAAGGGCTAGCCCTGTTTCATGATGACGGTAAAGTAATTCATAGAAAAGACAGTAGACAAAAACCAATGACTAATATGGCTGTGAACATTTACTGCTCCCCACATTTGCAGAGACGCTTTACAGCCCTGAAATATGCTCATGTGGTGGTTTACAGTAGGGTCTCAGTCTTCAAATGACATGTATACTAGAAGTTTAAATAAGTTAAATATGAGCTCTCCTCCATCCTGCTAAAATAAGTTAAATATGAGCTCTCCTCCATCCTGCTAGCCTGATCTATTTCTATCAAGCTTTTCATTTTGTTTGGCTCATGGGGAGTAAAGACTTTTCAGACAATGTTATGGTTATTGCCTATAATTACATAGAACAGCAACTTCTAAGTGCTAAATGAACATGAGACATTTATGGCATACTATACAAATCATGTGCAACAACCTGGGTTGTCTGCGTGCTCACTCCAATAAAGTGTTAGCCTGCAGAGCTAAAGCATTAACACCGGTCTAACACAAGTCTTCAGGTCTGCGTGTTTCTTTGAAACACCTCACTTACAGTTGTATTATCAAAGTAAAAATGAGATGCACATTTTGTTCAGTAGAGCATTACCTAAATGGASATGTATACGTGACATATTATACCCTCTGTCCATTGGCATTCACAGACTTGCCTTTTTATAGAGAATACAGAAAGACTTCTCTGATTCTGTTAGTAAAGTCTTTCYAAAAGTACAGGCTGTGGATCCTTGTTAGATCCGGCTCTTCAGTATTGCTTCAGGTGATACTGTACTGAATAGATTTATGACATTCAATATTTGCTCACAACAGCGATGGCCTCCCCTTCTATTAATTCTGACACTGAGTTTCTCACACCGTTCATTCCCTTTTTTACTCCCTCCACGATCACTGTAGATGCCAGGCCTGGAAATTCTCTACATTGTGCACTTTATGAAAATCTGAAAGTATAACTTGTAAACTAAGGGAGTATATTGGCCTTTCACCCAAATGTAAATCGTTTGTTAGGTTATGTGGTGGTAAATGTTGTTATGGTGGTATAAAGATGGAGTCTTCACAAGGTTTAAACAAGAGGACACTGAGTGATGGTACTTGTCATGGCTTTTAGCTTCTCCCCTGGGACTGCAACACCAAAAGCTTGCCCTAGCCCCCACATCCTTACACAAAGGTTTTTCTCCCCCCTCTGTCACACTATGCTCTTAGCAATCAAGACCCTGTACTCCGAGCAACCATAACAGACCTGTAGGGACCTATACTGTCATCATGACAATGACCATGGGCCTTCACACAACTGATACAAGGGGAGAGAGTGACTTCTGGACACTGGATCACATGGGAGGTGTTGGGCTTCTGCTTTTTATTGTCCAAGGGTCACCAAGCCTTGTTCTAAGCACTGAACTCTGTGGCACTTACTTTTGTAAATATAGTGTATGTGGACACCCCTTCAAATTAGTGGATTTGGCTATTTCAGCCACAACCGTTGCTAAGTAAAGATGGCACCGACAGAGGGCTGCCTCGCTTCTTGTTCTTAGGAAATTTTGCAGTGTTTTTGTTATGTATTATTTTTTTACCAAAACAAAGGAGATGATCGTGGACTTCAGGAAACAGCAGAGGGAGCAACCCCTWATCCACATCGACGGGACATCAGTGGAGAAGGTGGAAGGTTTTAAGTTCCTCGGTGTACAGATCACTGACAAACTGAAATGGTCCACCCTCAGACCGTGTGGGGAAGAAGGCGCAACAGCGCCTCTTCAACCTTAGGAGGCTGAAGAAATTTGACTTGTCACCTAAAACCATCACAAACTTTTACAGATGCACAATTGAGAGCATCCTGTTGGGCTGTATCATGACCTGGTACGGCAACTGCAGCGCCCACAACCGCAAGGCTCTCCAGAGGGTGGTGCGGTCTGCACAACGCATCACCGGGGGCAAACTACCTGCCCTCCAGGACACCTACAGCACCTGATGTCACAGGCAGGCCAGAAATATCAAGGACAACAACCACCCGAGCCACTGCCTGTTCACCCCTCTATCATCCAGAAGGCAAGGTGAATCAAAGCTGGGACTCCAGAGGCTGAAAAACAGTTATCTCAAGGCCATCAGACTGTTAAACAGCCATCACTAGCACAGAGAAGCTGCTGCCTACATACAGACTTGAAATCATTGGCCACTTTAATAAATGGAATTACCCCTTAATTCCATCTACAAGGATCAAGTGTAAGTTCACTTCCTTTATCCCCAAGTAGTTGTCAAATGCTCTTAYCAACTGTTGGTCAGGTTATTAAGAGCAGATTTCTAAGTAGCTAGTGGACACTCTGGTACTTGGAACCTCATGGGTTTTCACCTAGAAAAAGAAACAGGAGACTGATATTTAAATCAACAACACATGCATCAAAATATTTACTCGCTCCTATAGGTTCTCAAAGTTAGCCTACTGCATGGGGACAAAGATGACTGGAAAAAAAATAATAACATATCGCTTTCATTCTGTATTTACMGTAGGTTATAGATCAATGAAATTAAAATAGATTATTTGATTACTTTGATTTTAAGTTTTTGGAATCTTAAGTATTGTGGCAGAGCTAAAATGATGTTCTTTCAATACATAAAGCAGATGAATATAGCAAGGCTTGAACAGTTCTCACCCTATTCTGTATTCTCACTTTACATTCTCACTCTCTCCCACACACTGGGCCACCATCTGTCAACATGTCTCAATTCCTCACACAAATTCTATTTATGACACAAACACGACAACTTCATTGAGTCTGCTATGGCACTGAGATCGACAAAATTGAAAAGTCCTCAAGGTGACGTTGTCATCCTAAATAACTTCAGGGATTGTCAGAGCCTTCAGTAGAAAAATAGAACATGTCTGATATGTGTGGAATCGCACTGTTGTACCCAATACGCCCAGGTATAATCAAATCATTTTAATCCAGTTTGGTGGCAATTACCTTGCCAAAAAAATGTTGTTTGTAGATGCAGCAGCACTGCAGTGAAATAGTCCCACTGAGCATGCCACGCACAGTTGACCTCTCCCTTGGTGAGGGGGAAGAAACAAGTGGTTGTCATCTTGTTGGTTGCCTGAGGGGGAAAACCCCTAGGAAGTGTCCTGGGGTGCTTACGTCCCTGAGGCAGACAGCTGGTCTGGGAACAGACTGGATATGGAGAGCGATTTCCCCTGAGTTACAGCTGCCGCCAGGGGTGTATCTAGGATTTGAAGACATTCGGGGCTTACTCCAAAGCCAGTAGCGTGGTCTGAGTGCATCCTCCCACGGCAAAACAAATTTCAACAGCTAAATGTATGAATTTGGTGCACTTTGAGATGAACATTGAGAGATTTTATATTTTTCAGGTAACTTGCACCTTCCCACCTGCCACAGCAGACACTGCCGGTACTCAATTACAGTAGCTACTGTGGATCTCTACTCTGGAACACTCTACTCTGGAACACATACATCTAAAGTGTATTGCCAAAAACCTCCATACCAATCAAACATTGAACATACAGTAGACTCTGACCTGTCCAATGAGCCAAGCTGATTTAAAGAATCCCCCACACACACACACTGTGCAGTAATTGGAATCTGTAGAGCAGCTTTAAGTGATACATCTACCATGTGTTCACCCCTACTCTGCTTCTCTCCACCACTTTCTTTGTGTCGTATGTTGCTGTCTCTTAGTCTTCTATGTTACTGTCTCTTTTGTCTACCCTCCTCTCTCGTCCTATACTGATTGTAAAGTGTAAAAGGGTCATGTCCACAGAATGGGTTCCTTTTGTGACCCTTTGAAATTTTTGGTAGAAATTGAAGTGTCCTTTAATATAGACCACATGGAGAATAAATAGCTCAAGTGACAAAATTTGGCATTTTGACATGTCCCTCCATCAACACTTTGTCACCGCTAGGAAGATTTTAACCCCAACATTTCTCCAAGTTTCACCATTACTGTAAAGGCCTAGTTACGTTGCTTTGACAAAGTCATTTCTGAAGATGATTATTTATTTCATCTGATTYGTGATTCACTTGTCTGTCGCTCTTTTTAAAGTCAACCCTGTTACGTGAACTGAATTCTTGCTTTATTATGGTGAAACTATTCATTTTGTATATTTATTTCAAATAAAACATGAACAAATCATCGTGTAAAAGCAGGTGAGCTGGTTCTATTTTTTTTGCCATTTTCTGGTTTGTGTTGGAAAACTGAGGGAGCCTAACACTTCAACAATGTTACCCATAGATAGACAGGCTAGACTTATTTTATTTTTTATTTTTTTATTTTTTTTGTGAAGCTTGCATTTTATTGCCAGTCCCTATTGCACACAACAAGCTTCCATTCCCCCTGTCACAATGGGATTTATGGCTGATTTAAGATAAAATCGTCAACCCTGTTACTTTATTTGGCACTTAAAATCTGTTAAACTCTTACTCTCTCTGGTGGCATTTTCTAAACAACGTATAATATTGTATGCTACCCTAATAAAGTACATTTCAGTTTTTTTCATTTAGCAGAAGCTCTTATCTAGAAGAACACAGAAACAATTAGGGTTTTGCTCAAGTAGACATCAACATATTTTTCACCAAGTCGGCTCAGAGATTTGATCCAGCAGCTTTCCAGTTACTGGCCCAATGCTCTTAACCACTAGGCTACCTGCCAATTTCAAAACTCTAAGTCCTACAAACACATGCTTGGTGTCAGAAACACTGACGCTTACAGAGCCCGAGATACAGCACGTTCCCTAATTGTTTCCATGTTGGGGAATAAGAGATATGAAAGTCTAGGTTTGAAAAAATAAATAAAAATCTTTTACCTAATGGTGGCACTCTAAACATGTGCAAATTCACATTAAAATGGATTTAATTGTACTTTTTTGATCAACAATCTACACAAGCCTCCCGAGTGGCYCTGTGGTCTAAGGCAGTGCTAGCTGTGCCACTAGACTGGGAGACCCATGGGGCGGCGCACAATTGGCCCAGTGTCGTCTGGGTTAGGAGAGGGTTTGGCCGGCAGGGATGTCCTTGTCCCATCACACTCTAGCGACTCATGTGGCGGTGCAGGTCGCCAGGTGTACGGTGTTTCCTCCAACACATTGGTGCGGCTGGCTTCCGGGTTAAGCGGGCATTGTGTCAAGAAGCAGTGTGGCTTGGTTGGGTTGTGTTTCGGAGGAGGCATGGCTCTCGAACTTTGCCTCTCCTGAGTCTGTATGAGTGTTGCAACGATGAGACAAGACTTTAACTACCAATTGGTGTTACGCTTGTTGATAGGAGACCAAGGTGCAGCGTGGTAGGCGTACATTTTCCCTTTATTAAAAATGACACCGAAAAACAACAAAATACAAAAACGAACATAAAGCTATATGCAGTGCAGAAAGCAACTACATACAAACAAGATCCCACAACTGAAGGTGGGAAAAAGGGCTGCCTAAGTATGATCCCCAATCAGAGACAACGA
>NC_036860.1:35416951-35423807 GCF_002910315.2 Salvelinus sp. IW2-2015 | reverse complement strand
CCAGGACAGCTGCCTCTCATTGGGAACCATACCCGCCAACAAAAGAAATAGACAAACTAGAATGCCCACCCAAATCACACCCTGACCTAACCAAATAGAGAAAAAAGGCTCTCTAAGGTCAGGGCGTGACAGTACCCCCCCCCCCCCCCACCCCAAAGGTGTGGACTCAGGCCGCAAAACCTGACTCTATAGGGGAGGGTCCGGGTGGGCATCTATCCTCGGTGGCGGCTCCGGTTCGGAACGCAGCCCCGTGCCGCACGCTGATCGTCGCCGGAGACTCCGGACCATGGATCATCGCCGGAGGCTCTGGACTGGGAACGCCGCTGGAGGCTCTGGACTGCAGACCGCCGCTGGAGGCTCTGGACTGCCTACGCCGCTGGAGGCTCTTGCCTGCAGACCGTCGCTGGAGACTCCGGACCATGGATCATCGCCGGAGGCTCTGGACTGGGAACCGCCGCTTGGAGGCTCTGGACCGCAGACCGCCGCTGGAGGCTCTGGAGCTGCCTACCGCCGCTGGAGGCTCTTGCCTGCAGACCGTCGCTGGAGACTCCGGACCATGGATCATCGCCGGAGGCTCTGGACTGGGAACCGCCGCTGGAGGCTCTGGACCGCAGACCGCCGCTGAGGCTCTGGACTGCCTACCGCCGCTGGAGGCTCTTGCCGCAGACCGCCGCTGGAGGTCTGGACGCAGACCGCCGCTGGAGGCTCTGGACTGCAGACCGCCGCTGGAGGTCTGGGACTGCAGTCCTTCGCTGGAACTCTGGACTACAGACCGTCGCGGAGACTCTTGGAATGCGGACTGTCGCTGGAGACTCTGGACTGCGGACCGTCGCTGGAGACTCTGGAATGCGGACCGTCTCAGGAGGTTCCGGGCCGTGGACCGTGTCAGGAAGTTTCGGGCCGTGGGTCGTCACTGCAGGCTTCGTGCCGTGGATCGTCACTGCAGGTTTCGTGCCGTGGATCGTCACTGCAGGCTTCGGCGTGGATCGTCACTGGAGGCTTCGGGCATGGATCATCACTGGAGGCTTCGTGCCGTGGATCATCACTGGAGGCTTCGGGCCATGGATCATCACTGCAGGCTCAGTGCCATGGGATCATCACTGCAGGCTCCAGGCCATGGATCATCACTGGAGGTTCCGGGCTATGAATCATCACTGGAGGCTTCGTGCCATGGATCATCACTGGAGGCTTCGTGCCATGGATCATCACTGGAGTCTTCGGGCCATGGATCACCACTGGAGGCTTCGTGCGTGGAGCAGGCACAGAACGTACTAGGCTAGAGACACACACTGGAGGCCAGGTGCATGGAGCTGGCACAGGATATACTGGACCGTGGAGGTGCACTGGAGGTCTGGAACGTAGAGCTGGCACAACCATCCTGGTTGGATGCTCACTTTAGCCCGGCAAGTGCGTGGTGCTGAACAGGACGCACTGGAGATACCCTGCGTAGAGCTGGCGCAGGATATACTGGGCCGTGGAGGCGCTTCTGGATGTCTGGAGCGTAGAGCTGGCAAACCCGTCCTGGTGGATGCTCACTTTAGCCCGGCAAGGGGCGGGCACTGGCACAGGACGCACTGGCTGTGAAGGCGTACTGGCGACACAGTGCGTAGAGCCGGCGCAGGATATCCTGGACCGAGGAGGCTTACTGGAGACCAGGAGCCCTGAGCCGGCATAACCCATCCTGTTGGATGCTCACTTTAGCCCCACACGTGCGGAAAGCAGGCACAGAACGCACTGGGCTAAGGGTGCGCACTGGAGGCACGGTGCGCAGATCCGGAAAACATGGTATCTGAACCGTGACCTACTCCTCATCGTAATTACTGGGAGTTGGTTCTTGTTCCACCTTGCTCCGCTCGCCACCCCGTGTGCCTCCCCCCAAATGTTTTTTGAGGCTGCCTCTCTGGCTTCCGTCGTGTCCTTGATTCCTGGTTTCGTCGCCGTTCCTCTCTTGCTGCCTCCGCCTGCTTCCATGGCAGGGTCTTGCCCCTGCATAACCTCCTCCCATGTCCATGATGTCCTCCACTCACTTTTCTCCCGGGCCCAGGATCCCTGCTCCTCCTGGCCACCTGCTTGGTCCTTTGTGTGGTGATCTTCTGTTACGCTTGTTGATAGATGGAGACCAAGGTGCAGCATGGTAGGCGTACATTTCTCTTTATTAAAAATGACACTGAAAAACAACAAAATACAAAATGAACGTAAAACTATATGCAGTGCAGAAAGCAACTACACAAACAAGATCCCACAACTGAAGGTGGGAAAAAGGGCTGCCTAAGTCTTTAAGCATGATCAAGTTAATAATTATGCTGTGGATTATGTGATAAACCCCCAGACACATAAAGATACAGCTGTCCTTCTGAACTGCTGCAGGAACAGGAGGTGCAGGACAGGAATGAAACTGCTCAGGGATGTTCCATGAGGCCATTGGAGATTTTTAAAACAGCTACCCGAGTTCAATGGATGTGATGGGAGAAACTGAGGATGGATCATTAACATTGTTGCGACTCACAATACGACCTATACTGTAAATGACAGAGTGAAAAAAATATACAAATATACGAATCAAAAATATTCATCTTGTATGAAACAAAACACTAAAGTAATACAGCAAGAAAAAACAGCAAGGAATACACTTTTTGGCCTAAATGGATTTGTTTGGGGCAAAATTGAACACATCACTGATTAACTGCCTCTTTATTTTTCAAGCATGGTGTGGCTGCATTCGTATAGGTATGCTTGACATCGGCAAGTACTGGGAGTTTTTCGGATAAAAAGAAACGAGAATGAACCAAGCACAGGTAAAATCCTAGAGGAAAACCTTCAGTCTGCTTTACACCAGAGACCGGGAAAGGAGTGCACCTTTCAGCAGGACAAAATTGCTGTCTAGCCATGATCCCAACCATCTTGACAAGAGTTTGAAGAATTTTGAAAAGAATAATGGGCAAAATATTGCACAATCCAGATGTGCAAAGCTCTTAGAGACTTACCCAAAAAGACTGTAATCGATGCTGTGGGTTAAGGTGTTTCTAACAATGTATTGACCCAGGGAGCCTGAATACTTATGCATGACTATATTTGAGTTACTACATATTTATTAATCTTTTTTCTTTTTTAATTAATTTTTCATCCATTTTGACAGAGTATGTTGTGTAGATTGTTGACAAGAAACTACAATTAAATACATTTTTATCCCACTTTTTAACACAATAAAATTTGAAGAAATCCAAAAGATCGGGATACTTTTACTAGACACTATACATATGAGGAGAAGCTGAAGTCTCTACCTATCCATTGATGTAAATATATCCCCCCTCTGATTCCAGTTTGTCCACTAGATGGCAGCGAGATCACATGACATCTCTTGGTGCACTTGGAAACAGTTATGTCTGGTTTGGGTGTGGGATGTTCCCCAATGCTGAAGTGAAAAAGTTTGGAAACCCCTGATTTTGCAGATGCTCTTATCCAGAACAACATACAGGGCATTAGGGTGAAGTTCCTTGCTCAAGGGCATATTGACAGATGTTTCACCTGGTCTGCTCTGGGATTCAAACCAGCAACCTTTCGGTTACGCTTAATCGCTAGGCTACCTGCTGCCCCAAAACTCACCAGGCCCTGTACAGGGCACAAAAAACACTCTTGAGATGGGAAAACTTGTTTTCTATGAAGTTGAACATGTGCTCTGTATGACAGAATGTACAATTAGGTGAAATCAAAGTTACACTTCTCAAAAGGCACTGAACTGGTGAAACGACCCAAAGTAAACAATTGCTTTAATTTCAGCTTTTTCACCTCCTCTGCAAATTCTTTGTAAACAATTTTTCACTATTTAACTGTCTGTATTTCACCTGTTATCTGTACAAATAAATACAACTAATTAGAATCTATAGAGCAGCTTGAAGTGATAGTCTACTGTGCTCAACCCACATCTGTTCTCTTCTTTCCATCTGCCCTCTTCAGTCACATTTCTCTGTGTCTTGTCTGTTGCTGGCTGTCCTCTTCTGTTATAACCTGTGCTGTTCTTGGTGTCTCTCTACATCATATCCTATTCTTCTGTTGCGGTCTCTGTGTCTTGTCTGGTGTGTCTCTCTCCATCACCTATTCTTCTGTTTTCTGTCTTTTGTTGGTGTGTCTCTTTAGTTTTGCAATTATACACGGTCAAGGGGATACTGGGGTCGTTAAACTTGTTTTGGGCCTGTGTCGGGTCACCTAAATCATCCTTTTCTTACCAGTTGCCCCTGGCTGCTGCTGTTCTAAGTGCTCACTGGCTGCTGTTCTCATCTGTCCTCCTCTGGCTCATCTGCAAGGTAGAGGTGCAACATGTCATTAGTTCGTTTTAAAGTTAATGTATACTAACAAGACCAGGACAACTCAACTGTAAAGAAAAATGTTTTGTGTTCGCATAACAGAGCAACACAGTCCAAAATGTGACAGTATCTCTCTTCTCTTTGGGAGGCTCTGGACTGGGAACCGCCGCTGGAGGCTCTGGACCGCAGACCGCCGCTGGAGGCTCTGGACTGCCTACCGCCGCTGGAGGCTCTTGCCCGCAGACCGCCGCTGGAGGCTCTGGACTGCAGACCGCCGCTGGAGGCTCTGGACTGCAGACCGCCGCTGGAGGCTCTGGACTGCAGACCGCCGCTGGAGGCTCTGGACTGCAGTCCTTCGCTGGAGACTCTGGACTACAGACCGTCGCTGGAGACTCTGGAATGCGGACTGTCGCTGGAGACTCTGGACTGCGGACCGTCGCTGGAGACTCTGGAATGCGGACCGTCTCAGGAGGTTCCGGGCCGTGGACCGTGTCAGGAAGTTTCGGGCCGTGGGTCGTCACTGCAGGCTTCGTGCCGTGGATCGTCACTGCAGGTTTCGTGCCGTGGATCGTCACTGCAGGCTTCGTGCCGTGGATCGTCACTGGAGGCTTCGGGCCATGGATCATCACTGGAGGCTTCGTGCCGTGGATCATCACTGGAGGCTTCGGGCCATGGATCATCACTGCAGGCTCAGTGCCATGGATCATCACTGCAGGCTCCAGGCCATGGATCATCACTGGAGGTTCCGGGCTATGAATCATCACTGGAGGCTTCGTGCCATGGATCATCACTGGAGGCTTCGTGCCATGGATCATCACTGGAGTCTTCGGGCCATGGATCACCACTGGAGGCTTCGTGCGTGGAGCAGGCACAGAACGTACTAGGCTAGAGACACACACTGGAGGCCAGGTGCATGGAGCTGGCACAGGATATACTGGACCGTGGAGGTGCACTGGAGGTCTGGAACGTAGAGCTGGCACAACCCATCCTGGTTGGATGCTCACTTTAGCCCGGCAAGTGCGTGGTGCTGACACAGGACGCACTGGAGATACCCTGCGTAGAGCTGGCGCAGGATATACTGGGCGCCGTGGAGGCCGCTCTGGATGTCTGCGAGGTAGAGCTGGCCACAACCCGTCCTGGCTGGATGCTCACTTTAGCCGGCAAGTGCGGGCACTGGCACAGGACGCACTGGGCTGTGAAGGCGTACTGGCGACACAGTGCGTGAGCCGGCCGGCAGGATATCCTGGACCGAGGAGGCTTACTGGAGACCAGGAGCGCTGAGCCGGCACAACCCCGCATGGATCATCACTGCAGGCTCGGCATGGATCATCACTGGAGGCTTCCGGGCTATGGGATCATCACTGGAGGCTTCGGGCCATGGATCATCACTGGAGGCTTCGGGCCATGGATCACCACTGGAGGATTGGTGCGTGGAGCAGGCACAGAACGTACTAGGCTAGAGACACACACTGGAGGCCAGGTGCATGGGCTGGCACAGGATATACTGGACCGTGGAGGTGCACTGGAGGTCTGGAACGTAGAGCTGGCACAACCATCTGGTTGGATGCTCACTTTAGCCCGGCAAGTGCGTGGTGCTGACACGGACGCACTGGAGATACCTGCGTAGAGCTGGCGCAGGATATACTGGGCCGTGGAGGCGCTCTGGATTGTCTGGAGCGTAGAGCTGGCACAACCCGTCCTGGTGGATGCTCACTTTAGCCCGGCAAGTGCGGGCGCTGGCACAGGACGCACTGGCTGTGAAGGCGTACTGGCGACCGTGCGTAGAGCCGGCGCAGGAATCCTGGACCGAGGAGGCTTACTGGAGACCAGGAGCGCTGAGCCGGCACAGACCCGTCCTGCCATGGATCATCACTGCAGGCTCCGGGCCATGGATCATCACTGGAGGCTCCGTGCCTAATGAGATCATCACTGGGGCTTCGGCCATGGATCATCACTGGAGGCTTCGGCCATGGATGACACTGGAGTTCTTCGGGCCATGGATCACCACTGGAGGCTTCGTGCGTGGAGCAGGCACAGAACGTACTAGGCTAGAACACACACTGGAGGCCGGTGTGCATGGAGCTGGCAAGGATATACTGGACCGTGGAGGTCGCACTGGAAGGTCTGGAAGCGTAGAGCCTGGCACAACCCGTCCTGGCTTGGGATGCTCACTTTAGCCCGGCAAGTTGGGGGTGCTGACACAGGACGCACTGGGCAGATAGACCTGCGTAGAGCTGGCGCAGGATATACTGGGCCGTGGAGGCGCTGGATGTCTGGAGCGTAGAGCTGGCACAAGCAGTCCTGCGTGGATGCTCACTTTACCCGCAAGTGCGGGGCAGCTGGCACAGGACGCACTGGGCTGTGAAGGGCACTGGCGACACAGTGCGTAGAGCCGCGCAGGATATCCTGGACCGAGGAGGCTTACTGGAGACCAGGAAGCCCTGAGCCGGCATAACCCATCCTGGTTGGATGCTCACTTTAGCCCACACGTGCGGAAAGCAGGCACAGAACGCACTGGGCTAAGGGGCGCACGTGGAGGCACGGTGCGCGATAGT
>NC_036860.1:35374338-35416926 GCF_002910315.2 Salvelinus sp. IW2-2015 | reverse complement strand
GCGCAGGATATCCTGGACCGAGGAGGCTTACTGGAGACCAGGAGCCCTGAGCCGGCATAACCCATCCTGGTTGGATGCTCACTTTAGCCCCACACGTGCGGAAAGCAGGCACAGAACGCACTGGGCTAAGGGTGCGCACTGGAGGCACGGTGCGCAGATCCGGAAAACATGGTATCTGAACCGTGACCTACTCCTCATCGTAATTACTGGGAGTTGGTTCTTGTTCCCACCTTTGCTCCGCTCGCCACCCCGTGTGCCTCCCCCCAAATGTTTTTTGAGGCTGCCTCTCTGGCTTCCGTCGTGTCCTTGATTCCTGGTTTCGTCGCCGTTCCTCTCTTGCTGCCTCCGCCTGCTTCCATGGCAGGGTCTTGCCCCCTGCCATAACCTCCTCCCATGTCCATGATGTCCTCCACTCACTTTTCTCCCGGGCCCAGGATCCCTGCTCCTCCTGGCCACACTGCTTGGTCCTTTGGTGGTGGGATCTTCTGTTACGCTTGTTGATAGATGGAGACCAAGGTGCAGCATGGTAGGCGTACATTTCTCTTTATTAAAAATGACACTGAAAAACAACAAAATACAAAAATGAACGTAAAACTATATGCAGTGCAGAAAGCAARTACACACAAACAAGATCCCACAACTGAAGGTGGGAAAAAGGGCTGCCTAAGTCTTTAAGCATGATCAAGTTAATAATTATGCTGTGGATTATGTGATAAAACCACCCAGACACATCAAAGATACAGRTGTCCTTCTGAACTGCTGCAGGACAGGAGCTGCAGGACAGGAATGAAACTGCTCAGGGATGTTACCATGAGGCCATTGGAGATTTTAAAACAGCTACCGAGTTCAATGGATGTGATGGGAGAAAACTGAGGATGGATCATTAACATTGTTGCGACTCACAATAACGACCTACTGTAAATGACAGAGTGAAAAAAATAATACAAATATACAGAATCAAAAATATTCATCTTGTATGAAACAAAACACTAAAGTAATACAGCAAAAAAAACAGCAAAGGAATACACTTTTTGGCCTAAATGGATTTGTTTGGGGCAAATTGAACACATCACTGATTAACTGCCTCTTTATTTTCAAGCATGGTGGTGGCTGCATGATCGTATAGGTATGCTTGACATCGGCAAGTACTGGGGAGTTTTTCAGGATAAAAAGAAACGAGAATGAACCAAGCACAGGTAAAATCCTAGAGGAAAACCTTCAGTCTGCTTTACACCAGAGACCGGGAAAGGAGTGCACCTTTCAGCAGGACAAAATTGCTGTCTAGCCATGATCCCCAACATCTTGACAGAGTTTGAAGAATTTTGAAAAGAATAATGGGCAAATATTGCACAATCCAGATGTGCAAAGCTCTTAGAGACTTACCCAAAAAGACTGTAATCGATGCTGTGGGTTAAGGTGTTTCTAACAATGTATTGACCCAGGGAGCTGAATACTTATGCAATGACTATATTTGAGTTACTACATATTTATTAATCTTTTTCTTTTTTAATTAATTTTTCATCCATTTTGACAGAGTATMTTGTGTAGATTGTTGACAAGAAACTACAATTAAATACATTTTTATCCCACTTTTTAACACAATAAAATTTGAAGAAATCCAAAAGATCGGGATACTTTTACTAGACACTATACATATGAGGAGAAAGCTGAAGTCTCTACCTATCCATTGATGTAAATATATCCCCCCTCTGATTCCCAGTTTGTCCACTAGATGGCAGCAGATCACATGACATCTCTTGGTCACTTGGAAACAGTTATGTCTGGTTTGGGGTGTGGGATGTTCCCCAATGCTGAAGTGAAAAAGTTTGGAAACCCCTGATTTTGCAGATGCTCTTATCCAGAACAACATACAGGAGCAATTAGGGTGAAGTTCCTTGCTCAAGGGCATATTGACAGATTGTTTCACCTGGTCTGCTCTGGGATTCAAACCAGCAACCTTTCGGTTACGCTTAATCGCTAGGCTACCTGCTGCCCCAAACTCACCAGGCCCTGTACAGGGCACAAAAAACTACTCTTGAGATGGGAAAACTTGTTTTCTATGAAGTTGAACATGTGCTCTGTATGACAGAATGTTACAATTAGGTGAAATCAAAGTTACACTTCTCAAAAGGCACTGAACTGGTGAAACGACCCAAAAGTAAACAATTGCTTTAATTTCAGACTTTTTCACCTCCTCTGCAAATTCTTTGTAAACCATTTTTCACTATTTAACTGTCTGTATTTCACCTGTTATCTGTACAAATAAATACAACTAATTAGAATCTATAGAGCAGCTTGAAGTGATAGTCTACTGTGCTCAACCCACATCTGTTCTCTCTTTCCATCTGCCCTCTTCAGTCACTTTCTCTGTGTCTTGTCTGTTGCTGGCTGTCCTCTTCTGTTATAACCTGTGCTGTTCTTGGTGTCTCTCTCCATCATATCCTATTCTTCTGTTGCGGTCTCTGTGTCTTGTCTGGTGTGTCTCTCTCCATCACCTATTCTTCTGTTTCTGTCTTTTGTGGTGTGTCTCTTTAGTTTTGCAATTATACACGGTCAAGGGGATACTGGGGTCGCTTAACTTGTTTTGGGCCTGTGTCCGGGTCACCTAAATCATCCTTTTCTCTACCAGTTGCCCCTGGCTGCTGCTGTTCTAAGTGCTCCACTGGCCTGCTGTTCTCATCTGTCCTCCTCCTTGGCTCATCTGCAAGGTAGAGGTGCAACATGTCATTAGTTCGTTTTAAAGTTAATGTATACTAACAAGACCAGGACAACTCAACTGTAAAGAAAAATGTTTGTGTTCGCATAACAGAGCAACACAGGTCCAAATGTGACAGTTAAGAAGTTCCATATCTGCTAGGCTGTATGAATATGAAGACACATGAGCCACAAAAACAAACTGTAAAATTGAATAAGTTATATGAGTAATTCAATCAGTTCTACCAGCTAATGTGAGATCTTTAAATTACTAACATTTGAGGACACATAACTAAGTAGCTAAGTGAATAAAAGGAGTACTACAAATAATAGCTGAATGAAATAATTTCACCAATGTAATAATGATCAATTATTTACAAATAGTTACATAGCCTATATTTAAATAAGACAAGAGTCAAGCATATTTAKCTGTAGAATGGAATAGGTTATAAGACCTATATGATTAATTTTATTTTGTCAGTTCTACCACCTCAACATTGCCCATTTTAAACATGGTTCAATATCTAGTTGTAGTAAAGTTCAGCTTCAGTCCACAGGGTGGCACTGTGTCACTGTCAAAAGATATGCGCTTCAGACAGAAAAATGTCTCTTTTGTCTCAGCTAGCTAGTCAGCTAGTAGCTTCTGAAGTGGCTAGCCAGCCAAGCTAGCTACAGAAACGAAACCATCAAATACACTCGCTGGAAAGAAACACCTTTCCTAATATCATGACATTCTTAGCTTGCCTATTCACTAAATATACTGTTAAATAACTCTGACACCCAATAGCTTAAGAATGCTGAGCGCTAACGCTAGCTTATTAGCATTAGCCAAACCTTATGCTGAGGGAGACTAGCTAGTAACCGACCTCCAACCCTGCACAAACCTGTGGCTAACTCTGCTGCTGCTACACTTTGACTTTCTGTCTGTTCTGCCTTCTCTACTTCATTTACTGCTGCCTGCTCGTGCTCAACCTGCTCGCTTTTCTTGCGTCTCTTTCAGAAGAAAGAAATGGGTTTCCATGGCCGAGCAGCCTAAGATCACCATGCGCAATCCCAAGCGTCAGCTGGAGTAGTGTAAAGCTTGCCGCCATTGGACTCTGGAGCAGTAGAAATGCCTTCTCTGGAGTGATGAATCAAGCTTCGCCATCTAGAACGCTGCATGCTCAAATGCATAGTTCCAAATGTAAAGTTTGGTGGAGGAGGAATATGGTCTGGGGCCGCTTTTCATGGTTCGGGCTATGCCCCTTGCTTCCAGTGACGGGAAATCTTAACGCTACAGCATACAATGACATTCTAGACGATTCTGTGCTTCCAACTTTGTGTCAACAGTTTGAAGCAAGTCCCCGCAGCAATGTTCCAACTTCTAGTGGAACACCTGCCCAGAAGAGTGGAGGCTGTTAAGGGGGAACAAAAAAAATCTGGGGCTAAACTTCCAGTCCATCTAATGACAGCATATGATGTGTCAAAGCCGGACTGGGATAGGCTCACACAGCTGAGCAGGGTCTGAGTGGCAACCATGACGCAACCGGAGCAATGTGGAGTAATGCTCTCCCTCGTGCTTATGATCAATGGGCCTGGTACATCAACGTGTCCGCAAAGGACTGCACAGCACACAAAAGGAGCACACACCTTCCCAGGAGATCTTGTACGGCTCTCAGTGACTCTGCACATTGTTTACAGGTGCAGATTAGAATAAGCAGGCAACTTTTACCCTGTTAGTCAAATGTATGCTGCTATGGTCCCCTATTCTCTGCATTCAAGCAACCTCCTCAGGGACTTGATTGTGGATGTTACTGTGGGATCCTTCCAGTTGGGGGTGCTCTAATCATGTGACCGTTGATGTCTCTCCATGGTCTTCTGAGCAATATGAGGTGGCCCTGCAGTAGCACAGGTCTTGAACCAAGAAGTCACGTTTCTGATTTGATGAGGCAGAGTGCAGTGTCTTTGCCGCGGGGGGTTGAGCAACATCCTGTTGAACTAATCAGAAAATTAACAAACAAAATGAGACATGTTGGAATCATGTGACCCCACCGATTTAATACATAAAAAAAGCATGCATGGGCAAACAAATAAACTAATGAGGTGTGATTCCAAAGAGAAACTAAGCTAATTAAAGCTAGCATTCTAAGCCCGCACTAAAACAAGGCGGCATGGAAACGTATGCATTTGCTAATTAGGTTGAGCGTGCAGAATAACAGGAGTGGTGAGCTTATGAGAGGGCAATTATGATAAAGCCACAAGGCTCCCAGATGACCAGCCCCAGACACAATCTGCCCAGCCCTGAGGGAGGGAGTGCCTGCTGCAACTCTAGGGGCTGGAGGAGGAGGGAATAGCAGGGTTGAAAGGCAAGACAAACAACCCTATAACATCTCCACACACACACCTGCAGTACACTATCCACTCACACATGTTAAATACTTAAATCCACCAATCAAATTTACACAAAAAGGATCCAAATATTTCAAAGGTCCCTGTATGCCTGGCACTCAAGGGGACAGAAAGCACCTCCTTCTCCAAACAGCTAGGCAACCCACGYCAGCTGAAACGGAGCAGTACCTAGCCAATTGCTTTGCCCTAGTTTTTATCAGGCCGGCAATCTGGAGGCCACGCATTGCAAGCCTGTGTACGTGGCTGAGACTGCCGAATATCAGAGCCACCAGCTTGCACCRACACCCGAGGCTGTCCAAGCGTGCCACAAGGGGCTGGTACTTAAGCAGCTTCTCGTCAAAGGCCTGCTCCATGTAGCAGTCAAATGAGCAGCCCACTTCCAAAATGAGTACCTCCCCCCACAACAACAATATCTGGCGTATTTGGCACACAGAAAACACATCATCATCAACATCAAACCAGCTTCCCCTTACACAATAATGTTATGCATGTGTGCTGTTGGCTATCACTGGCTATCAGGTCAACAAGGCGGTCATGTGTAGCAATGTACAAATCCTATTCACACACACAAACACATGCAGTACACTATTCACATACACACACTTAAATGTAATACAATTCATGCATCCTTTGCTTCCATACTAAGACACATACAGACCACAAAACAAAGCCGCAAAGAAGCACAAACTTGGCAATCACTAAAAACAAAGGGTCCAACTGACTCCCGAAAGGCTGACTAGACTAGAGCAAGCACCTCCTGTGGGCTAACTAGCGATCTGTCAAACCCTTGTCGACAGAGAGCCATAGACTCACCACTACTAACTAAATAATGACTAGCTAAAGAATATGTCACCTTTTAATTCTCTACTGACACTAATGATTACCATTCTCTTTACCAACAAACGTCTTTCATTGCATTCTGCATTGATGAGTGATAGATCATTTTTAACAGAAACAATGCTATCTTATCCAGTTGGAAAGTTGTGGTATGTGTGAAGGGTCTGCTATCTGTGTGTGTTCTTTGGACATTGTCTCTGCAAATTGAGCTTTTCATATCACACTCTTCTGTGGAAAGAGCTGAAATCAATGGGAAAGTGGAAACACACAACCTTAAATCACGTCCTACAGTTCAAGACAGTCCATGCTCAACATGAGAGAGGCTCAAACTAATTTGTTTACCTCTTTCTAACTTCGCTCCCTCCCACACCCACCTCGTTACTATTTCCGTCACACAGCCAGTTTGGAATACATGCAGTTTGGGTGACATGGGTGACAAACTGTGAATGGGGAACGTTCAGTCAGATAACGAGTACCAAAAAGCAAAGGGCTGTTATAAAAGACAGCTGCCAGTTTACAAGCTTGTATACATCTCCATGTTATATTTATTCCAATGGCGTTGAGAGGGGAAGAAAGGAAATTAATGTGCTCACATGGATAATGACATCAAACTTGAGTTTCCTGTTTGAATTTCAATTCTCCGGGATTTAACTTGTGGAACGATTGATGTGGATAGACTCGTGGAAAATAGACTGCTCAAAATATTTGTGGCACGTGCGCATACACACACACACACACACACACACTTTAGTACTTTAATACTTCAGGACTCCAAAGGTATTATTTTGTTTAATAAAATGTAAACTTTGTGGGTTGGTTATTTCTTCATTTGCTATTGGTTATTGCCACATTTGTTTCTTTGAGAATGTATCAGTGTTTAGGATGTGACAAAAAGGAGATGCCAGTTTATAGAACATAATACCATAACAACGCATATAGGGTTTATCTTTGCAATGGGTTAAACTCTGTTGTCTTTCTGGTACTCAATCTCAAGACAGGAGGGCATAGCCTCTATCATATCCTGTTGATTAAGCAATCACTTGCACACATGACACTCAACAGTCAGAGACACAGCATGTAGTGTTGAATGGGGAGATTCCATCTGCAATCAATCAGATGATATAATGGACAGCCAAGAGATAGTGTGCTTGGGTGAGCTCCAACATGCAAACACAGAGGTCTTGAGCCAGTCCCGCTCACGTGACATGATCAATACAAATAATGCAACAAATGGAAGACTCCATCTTATTCCAGCAATTTTATAGCACCACACATTTGTCCACTGAACCYGGCACAATCCAATTCTGTGCATTAGTGCTGAACATTAGCCTGCATTGTGCCCACTTTACAGATAAAAGCCTGGGCTTATCGATAAATCACTTCAGATGCGAACCAGTACGATTTCCATTTTTGAGTTCTTATTAATCAGATTCTCCGGCAGTTGGAGACCTGCACTTTAAACAAATCATTACAGAGGAGGACAACCACAGTCTGTACCTTGGGACAAAATGTGCACTGTAGTGTTTACTCCAAATCAAATAACCCCTATTTGCAGACAAGAACAAAGACCTTCAAGCAAATCAATAAATAACAGGGAGATTTCATTAACTGAAGAGCCCTTATGGTGACATTCCAGAAAAAAAAAGCGTTGATCCAACAAGCTATCAGGAGCTTGTAGTCTATTACAGCAGGATCTAAAAACATTACCATCATGCTCAAAGGTTACATTGTATTCTTGCTGTGGCCTCCTGTTGGGAGTTGCTTTAATCTGGGAGCAGCTTTGGGTTTGTTTTTAACTGATTGCATTTCGTTTCTATTTATTTTCATCACGCTTTGGGTCAGGAAAGTTGAAAGATACACACGACTACATCTCTTCCTCGTGCCTTGGGTAGAGTTGTTCATCATATTTTTGTTACAGGGGTCAGTTTGTCTTATGTGGGCACGCATTTGACTGTATGTTGTTGATAAATTACTGTAAGTCTCTGAAATATTCCTATACTGTACATTGGGAACAGAATGATTTGCATAAAATCGTGTTTGTACATGAGAGAGGGCGAGAATAGATTCAAAAGAAATGCAGACCAAGTGCATTAGTTGTGCACCATGACAGCAGATTTGTCAACCAAAGAAAGTATCAGCGTGTCACAAAGTTACCAGAGTCACACAAAGTAGGTAAAGCACAGCCTGCACCCACTTTATTGGAGAGGGGGAAAACAGAATTTATCTGTAGCTATTTCAGAAAGAACACACTCAATGGGAGATACTGTAGTTGCTTCCCCCTCAAAAAAGAGTACAATGAAACAAAATTGGCGATAAGTGCCGAATGGATTTGGCTGAGAGTTGTATCTCCAACCCTGTATAGGCATGGAGTTATATCATTGGAATGTGAGGCGTGTATAAACATCATGAATTACTCTTCATCTCCAGAAAATCAAAGCACTTACACTATGAACCATTGCAGATGGTAGTCTATTACGGCGAGTGGGAAAGCTGCCGTTACCGTCAATATTACTTGCCAACGTACAATCATTGAAAAATAAATTACACGAGGTACGATCACGAATATCCTACCAAAGGGACATCAAAAACTGTAACATTTTAGGTTTCACGGAATCGTGGCTGAAGGATGACATGGATATTCAGCTAGTGGGATATACGCTGCACCGGCTAGATAGAACAGCACACTCCGGTAAGACGAGGGGGGGCGGTCTGTGCATATTTGTAAACAACAGCTGGTGCACGAAATCTAAGGAAGTCTTGAGATTTTTCTCGCCTGAAGTAGAGTATCTTATGATAAACTGTAGAGCACACTATTTGCCAAGAGTATTCATCTATGCTTTTCGTAGCTGTTTATTTACCACCACAGACGGACYCTGGCACTAAGACCGCACTCAGTCAGCTGTATAAGGAAATAAGCAAACAGGAAACCGATCACCCAGAGGTGGCGTTCCTAGTGGCTGGGGACTTTAATGCAGGAAAACATATCAGTTTTACCTCATTTCTTTCAACATGTTAAATGCGCAACCAGAGGGGAAAAAAATCTAGATTATCTGTACTCCACACACAGAGACGCGTACAAAGCTCTCCCTCGCCCTCCGTTTGGTAAATCTAACCACAATTCTGTCCTCCTGATTCCTGCTTACAAGCAAAAATTAAAGCAGGAAGCACCAGTGACTCGGTCTATAAAAAAGTGGTCAGATGAAGCAGATGCTAAACTACAGGACTGTTTCGCTATCACAGACTGGAATATGTTCCAGGATTCTTCCGATGGCATTGAGGAGTACACCACATCAGTCACTGGCTTTATCAATAAGTGCATCGAGGACGTTGTCCCCACAGTGACTGTACGTACATACCCCAAACAGAAGCCATGGATTACTACTAACATTTGCACTGAGCTAAAGGGTAGAGCTGCCGCTTTCAAGGTGCAGGACTCTAACCCGGAAGCTTATAAGAAATCCTGCTATGCCCTCCGACGAACCATCAAACAGGCAAAACGCCAATACAGGGCTAAGATTGAATCGTACTATACCGGCTCCAACGCTCGTCTTATGTGGCAGGGCTTGCAAACTATTATAGACTACAAAGGGAAGCACAACCGGGAGCTGCCCAGTCACACGAGCCTACCAGACGAGCTACATCACTTCTATGCTCGTTTCGAGGCAAGCAACACTGAGGCATGCATGAGAGCATCAGCTGTTCCGGACGACTGTGTGATCACGCTCTCCGTAGCCAACGTGAGTAAGACCTTTAAACAGGTCAACATTCACAAGGCCTTCACTGACATTTTCAACATGTCCTTGACTGAGTCTGTAATACCAACATKTTTCAAGCAGACCACCATAGTCCCTGTGCCCAGGAACACAAAGGCAACCTGCCTAAATGACTACAGACCCGTAGCACTCACGTCCGTAGCAATGAAGTGCTTTGAAAAGCTGGTAATGGCTCACATCAACACCATTATCTCAGAAACCCTAGACCCACTCCAATTTGCATTCCACCCAAACAGATCCACAGATGATGCAATCTCTATTGCACTCCACACTGCCCTTTCCCACCTGGACAACAGGAACACCTACGTGAGATTGCTATTCATTGACTACAGCTCAGCATTCAACACCATAGTACCCTCAAAGCTCATCACTAAGCTAAGGATCCTGGGACTAAACACCTCCCTCTGAAACTGGATCCTGGACTTCCTGACGGGCCGCCCCCAAGTGGTGAGAGTAGGTAGCAACACATCTGCCATGCTGATCCACAACACTGGAGCCCCTCAGGGGTGTGTGCTCAGTCCCCTCCTGTACTCCCTGTTCACCCATGACTGCATGGCCAGGCACGACTCCAACACCATCATTAAGTTTGCAGACGACACAACAGTGGTAGGCCTGATCACCAACAACAACGAGACAGCCTATAGGGAGGAGGTCAGAGACCTGGCCGGGTGGTGCCAGAATAACAACCTATCCCTTAACGTAACCAAGACAAAGGAGATGATTMTGGACTACAGGAAAAAGAGGACCAAGCACGTCCCCATTTTCATCGACGGGGCTGTTGTGGAGCAGGTTGAGAGCTTCAAGTTCCTTGGTGTCCACATCAACAACAAACTAGAATGGTCCAAACACACCAAGACAGTCATGAAGAGGGCACGACAAAACCTATTCCCCCTCGGGAAACTAAAAAGACTTGGCATGGGTCCTCAGATTCTCAAAAGTTTCTACAGCTGCAACATCYAGAGCATCCTGACTGGTTGCATCASTGCCTGGTACGGAAACTGCTCGGCCTCTGACTGCAAGGCACTACAGATGGTAGTGCGTACGACCCAGTACATCACTGGGGCTAAGCTGCCTGCCATCCAGGACCTCTACACCAGTCAGAGGAAGGCCCTAAAAATTTCAAAGACCCCATCCACCCCAGTCATAGACTGTTCTCTCTACTACCGCATGACAAGTGGTACCAGAGCGCAAAGTCTAGGACCAAAAGGCTTCTCAACAGCTTTTACCCCCAAGCCATAAGACTCCTGAACAGGTAATCAAATGGCTACACAGGCTATTTGCATTTTTGTCGCCCCCCCCCAAACCCCTCTTTTACGCGACAGCTACTCTTTGTTTATCATATATGCATAGTCACTTTAACCATACCTACATATACATACTACCTCAATTAGCCTGACTAACCGGTGCCTGTATATAGCCTCGCTACTGTATATAGCCTCGCTACTGTTATTTTTCACTGTCTTTTTACTGTTGTTTTTATTTCTTTAGTTATCTATCGTTCACCTAATACCTATTTTTWCTTWAAAAATTGCACTGTTGGTTAGGGCCAGTAAGTAAGAATTTCACTGTAAGATCTACAGCTGTTGTATTTGGCGCACGTGACAAATAAACTTTGATTTGAGATATATTTGTATAATGAGCCACCACGTGTAGGAGCTACCTGGATTACCTTATCAATTTACAACCCTGGCTCCAAATGCGAGTGAATTTGAGGAAGCACCAAATTAATTTACATTATAAAGTCAACATAATTATGTTAATGAGAGGTCCCCGGTTCTTATTCTTGGAGGGTGAGGTAAGGTTTGGACTGGGCATGTAATCTCCCTAAATGTGGTGTTCTCTAAAATGTTTCTATGTTCAAATTATTTTTAGCTCGAGGGGTCAGATMTATTATATATTATATTTATTATATATTTTTTATATATTTTTATATATATAAAATCTTACAAAAACAACTGTATCTGTAATAATGTTCTATCTGTGCAGTACACCGTGGCTTTGGTTGGCTTAAGCAGTTTTGTTACCAGTGCAAAATGTGAAAATATAAATTGTGTTTCTTTGCACAACAACAAACCATTCATTTCCCCTGCTATTTCTGTTGAAAAAAATAAAAATAGTAGATGGATCAGGGTTGTCATATTCCAACATTGGCAGGCTCTCGACAGACCAAAGGTATGGACCGTTCACAAACAGAATTTTTAACGCTTGTCAGGATCAAGTAGAGCAAAAAACTTGAATTGATAATGTATAGAAGGCTAGAGTACTAAATCAAGATGTTATAGATTTGTTCAAAGAAAATGAGATTCTGCTTTATTTCAATTCAGTTGTACATAGCCAAGACTTGTCTAGTTACAGTATATAAGTAAAGTATTAGCTTATCTGCCACAAACCTTGTATAGTTGAACTACTTTATTTATGACAGAAMGATGAAGAATTACAGAAAGCAACTCATTATGAGATTGACTTTGCATCAGTGCAAAAACTGCACTTGTTACTCTCCAGAGGGACTATAACGTAAATGTCAAACAGAAGGGACAACAAAGACAAGAACATGATTAATACATTTAGGAACAGTGTAAATAGGAACTATTTCATGTTTGTAGCTTACTTTCTGATCTTTTATTCCCCTATGAGTTTGAAATAACAGCTGCAAACCTATCCCAATGACACTGGAAATATGGTAAGATATCCTCATGTCTTCAAGGATGAGGACTTTTTCTGTAACCTTCAAATGTGGGAGAGAAGTAAAAAAAATAATATCTAAATCATACACTTCCAAAAAACAATGGTTGATTGGCCTAATCTCTGATTGGATTTCTGAATGAGTATAATTAGAAATATAAATCAAACTGAAAAGTTCTCATTCACATTCCTCTCAAAGCAATCTGTCACATGTCATGGCCAGACAGACTCGTTTGTTCCATTCCCTCTAGGCTCTTGCGCCTGCCATAATGGGAGGTTATGCAATAAAATAAATGTCCACCACAAAATTATAGGAGGTTATGTAGCTTTTGGGCATTCATTAACCTACATAAGAAGGGTCTTTCTCAATGAGGCACTAATTGCATACATTAATTAAAACCGTAAACATAGCTTATCAGTATTCCCTTTCAATCTTTCAAAATATCTGGAATATCCCAACTACTTTCCTCTAGAAACAGTAATTTCCTCTTAACTTATGGCGAGACTAAAATGTGTTCACTTTTACACATAAGAACAGATACTAAATGTTCTATGTATCTGCATATTTACTGTTATACCAGTTAATTAACCATTTGGTTATTTATCGCAGCACTTTTTCAATTAGGCTACTTCATCTGCACTAATCGATTAAGCAGCATATGCATAACAAATTATTTAACCCTCCCATTGCCACCCACCAATACTTGTATTTAAACTAACATTTCATGCTTAAAATTTAAGTTCAGAAATATCATTAATATGTTGTTGTTGATTATGATTTTTTTTGCAGGGAGGGACTTATAGCCAGTTTGAGTGTTATACAGTAACACTACACTTTAAACATGCAAACTTCAAGCGGATGAGCACAAGTCCCTCAGCTTAACTTCTGCATGGTTGTGTCATTATAACTTTAATTAGATAACTTCACAGGAGGATACTGGGCCACAACAGGCCTGCGAAACACAGACGTGAACACATCGAACACAGCAGCAATACTGCAGTTTCACTCTTGGTGTGTGTGTCAATCTCTGCAGGGTACAACTCAAATCAGAAAGGTATTAGACCTTTCATCTGGTCGTGATTCCCTCTGGATCTCAGAGTCCTGAGATCTGTTCGACTCAACCTTACAATCCAATACCGATTTACAGTCCTTGGTCCAAAAACTTATTTGGTCAGAACTTTTGTAAATCACTAGGGATTTTATGACTGAGCAGGTAAATTACAATCTAATATTGAAGGAGAACAGAGAGCTGTTAAGCATATTTTTTTGATATGACATAGAAGAAACCCTTCGATTTCAGATTGCATTTGGGATTGCTTGTGTTTTACTATGAATTTGTTTCCTCCTTTCTCCTTTCAAGACAGTTAATGTCTCACTGTGGCCTTCCCACTAGGACTATTCTAATCAGTACATGTAGCCTAATGTATGCTAAAGGCACATCCTCATCACCTTTCTTCCTGCAAGAGATTCTTACATAACATTCTTACATAACTTGGTACCACCACTAGAGGCACTACTTTGTAGGCTACTTCTGTCAGAGCATTCATTCCAATGACCCTCTGATTAGAGGTCTTCTCGTGTCCAACTCCAAACGGACCTGAGGATAAGCAGACCCGGACCCGAGTGGACAATATTTTTTTTAAAAGGGGGACACGGACCCAAACGAATCCGAGAACAATCAGACTCGAACCCGAATGGACCCGACCCGTCTAGACCAGACCTGACTGGATCCGAGTGACAAACAAATCATCTCTTTCAGCCAAGTTGCTCTTCTGGTAAAATAATAGTTATTTATGGGCCTCTCAAGTGGTGCAGCAGTCTAAGGCACTGCATCGCAGTGCTAGATGCGTCACTATAGATCCAGGTTTGATCCAGGGGCTGTGTCGCACCTGGCTGTGATCGGGAGACCCATAATGAGGCGCACAATTGGCCCAGCGTTGTCTGGGTTAGGGCAGGGCTTGGCCAGCTGGGATGTCCTTGTCCCATCGCACACTAGTGCTTGGCCAGATGTATGGTGTTTCCTCTGATACATTGGTGAGTCTGTCTTCCGGGTTAAGTGAGCAGTGTGTCAAGAAGCAGTGCGGCTTGGCGGGGTCGTGTTTCGGGGGATGCATGGCTCTTGACCTTCAGCGATGGGACAAGACTGTAACTACCAACTTGATCAAATCAAATCAAAGTTTATTTGTCACGTGCGCTGAATACAACAGGTGTAGACCTTACAGTGAAATGCTTACTTACAGGCTCTAGCCAATAGTGAAAAAAATGTATTAGGTAAACAATAGGTAGGTAAAGAAATAAAACAACAGTAAAAAGACAGGCTATATACAGTAGCGAGGCTATAAAAGTAACGAGGCTACATACAGACACCGTTTAGTCAGGCTGGTTGAGGTAGTATGTACATGTAGATATGGTTAAAGTGACTATGCATATATGATGAACAGAGAGTAGCAGTAGCGTAAAAGAGGGGTTGGTGGGTGGTGGGTGGGACACAATGCAGAAAGCCCGGTTAGCCAATGTGCGCGAGCACTGGTTGGTTGGCTCAATTGAGGTAGTATGTACATGAATGTATAGTTAAAGTGACTATGCATATATGATAAACAGAGAGTAGCAGCAGCGTAAAAAGAGGGGTTGGGGGGGGGCAGCACACAATGCAAATAGTCCGGGTAGCCATTTGATTACCTGTTCAGGAGTCTTATGGCTTGGGGGTAAAAACTGTTGAGATGTCTATTTGTCCTAGACTTGGCACTCCGGTACCGCTTGCCATGCGGTAGTAGAGAGAACAGTCTATGACTGGGGTGGCTAGGATCTTTGACAATTCTTAGGGCGATACCATGAAATTGGGGAGAAAAAGGGGTAAAAAGTACAACATTTTTTACAAAAATAAAATAATAGTTCTTTATATGCTGTCTAGGTCTTCTATGTCAATAAACTCACCTTATTAGCCTAAAATAAATCTGCTATAGTCTATGTAGAGCCATGGTCGGGTCCACACGGGTCTATCAGCGGTAGTTACATAGACCTGTGACCTGATGACAATCAAACAGGACCCGACCTGGACCTGAGGGAAAAGTTAGGACCCGGATCCGTTCGGGTATTCGGGTTTGGGTGGATGTAATGTGTACATAGAGTAGAAGTCTATATTTTGCCTAACTGTGTTTAAGAAATAAAATATAACAGTGAAAACTATATGTTCTATCCATACAGTACTGACTGTATGCTTGTTTTTTAAATTTTAGTTGCATGATGCCCAAAGTGGATGTAGCCTATTTACTTGAATGTGAGCGCAGGCAATTTTATATGCAAATGTACATGCAATTGAATTGATACAGGAAAGAATGTCCAGTTTCACTGCATTCAAGTCCAGCATTTTTGATAGTTACCATATAAAGAATATATGCATTTCAAAGCTGCCAACCACATGATACTACCCAGTTCATCATGAGTCATCTATCATCGAGCACTGTACTAGCTGTATGTCACACAACAAATAATTAGGAAAGTTCACTGCATGTTTGCCTCGAACCCATTTGAACCCTTTACACAAAAATAATTCCATGTTCTGGAATGGATGAACAATTTAAATAAAACGCTTAAGAATTTCCCTTGCTCAAATTCATAAGTATCCACAGTAACACCTTTGTTAGCTTTTCAGTTGCCTAACCATCTTTTTTAAACAAGCAATTTGAATTGTCCCCTCCCTTCCATGCATATCATTAAAGAAAACGCTGTTGTCGCTAGGTGAAGTACTACTCTCGCCGCCAGATAGAAAGAAGCAGGTGTCCAACATGGCGATCACAGGCAACGGATCTCTCGCTACTCTTCTCTTTTTGTTCATGATTCCAGCAGCTCTTCATAAAGGTAGGATTTCGGCCGATAAACTAAAGTGAAACAAACCAACGTATTTGAATAGATTTCTATGGACATGGGGGGCAAAAATGTGTCTGCATTAAGCGCAAGCTTTTATTGGATGTGCCCGCATGATTGTGGATCGATAATAATAAACGAAGAAGCTGATTGTAACTGTTCTTCAAGTTGTAATACGGTATTTAATGTGCCTAAAGGATGAAAAACAAGACTCAAATAGTTGTTACATTCTTTAAATATTTCCATGTATCTCAAATACAGCCTTTACAGATGTTTTTGCCTTCCATATAGTCAACTAACCCTTCACACAAATCACTTCGGCTAGTTTTCCCTTCTCGTCTCGAGCCCTGTGCCACTGCCACACGCACATAGCTTGCTGGCAGTTTAAATGAGCGAAATTAGATATGAAAATTGTAGTTTTTCAAGTATTCAAGTGTACGTTCAACTTCAATGTAAAAGTTGAACGTGGTTTGTTTAAGTTAACCAGTCAGCTGTTCTTAATACTTTTGGGTTGTGATTATCCAGATTCTGTAGAACGCCGAAGCCTACAATGAATGCTGAATATTCTAGCGCGAGCTATTCAGTGCGATGCTTGATTTAGGCAGGCTACCATTGCAATTGCATCATTTTTTTTCTGGGGAGAGGATCAGTTTTATTACAGATATAATTAGTTGTTGAATGATGTTGGCAGTTAGATCTTTAGAAATAGTATTTAGTCTGCTCAAACTATGAACCTTACTGGGGTGATTGATTGGCCACAGTGTGTGTCACATGCGTGACTTGGCGGGCTGTTGTTGCGTAGTGTTACAGTGTAGGTAGAAAGGATACTCTGCAGCTATACGCTACATTTGAATGCCCAGGGAACGGCATTAGTGGTGTACAGATGCTACACCGATGTAGACAAAAGTTGTTAGTGGTGCTTTTTTGATTTGCTTCCTAAACACCTGTTAAAAATCAAATCAGTGGCTTACATAAAACGACATGAGCGTGTGCTGTTATAGACTACGCGATAGGCTATTACGAATTAAACCGATTCAATGATAGCAAATATCGTGCGCAAGGTATGCAGTCCCCGCGTTGAGCATACATTTCAATTCAGATGTAGCTAAACTGAATCTCTGAAGTTTAAAAAAAATATGTCTTTCGTGTTAGTTAACTCAATTTGAAGCATAGGCTACCGGTGGTTATTTCTTGAATTATCATAGTCTATTTAGTATTGTGGAAAGGAATACACGATTCTCCTAAAAACCCGGCGGGCGCATTAGGCAGCTCTGCCAATTGCCAAACACACTTCTTTTGTATGTACACATCTATTTTCGAAATTATAGGAAGTTTAGTTTACTGTAGGCTGAACATCAACAGGCTAATCTTAATTAAAGCTACCAAGTACCAACACTTGCTGTATAACCTATGATATTGCAGTCCACACGATGTGCACGGACCTATTTTTTTTATTTATTTAACCAGGCAAGTCAATTAAGAACAAAGGATATATCTTTACAAAAACGCTCACACATATAACGTTAGGCTGAATATTTGGCATTTCTTCAGTGTGTTATCTTCTTTCAGAGTGCTTCTTCTGGATGCTCTTTAGCATTTCATTGCCAATGTTTTTATACTAGGTGCCGTATATTTATATTAGGTAGCCTGTACTATTACGTTTTTTATACAAGTTAATGTATCCTAGTCAGTCAATACGTGAAGGAGTCAGTCAATACGCGGAATTCATAGAAAACATGTTTATGCGTTCAACACGTGATTTAACCATATCAGTCCCAAGTCCCCAGCAAAACTCTGCTTTTCATTTATCTGACTTTCATTTATCTGCATGTCCAGCTCATACATTTTGCCTCACAATTAAGTGTTTTATTTTAAGGACAACCATGTCTACAAGTAGAACACAAAACTATTTGACATAAACAGTTGCATTCATGAGTTTAATTGACAAATGAAATAGTTTGCTCACTGGGAAATTAATATCCATCTAGTCAGTGACAACTGTGTGGAGTTTAGAGTTTGTGACAGCAACTATGTGCGATTATTACAGTATTATAAAGGAAAGAGGGATAACTTCAGTTGTCCAACTGAAATGTGTCTTCTGCATTTAACCCAACCCCTCTGAATCAGAGAGGTGCAGGGAGCTGCCTTAATCAACATCCGCATCTTTGGCGCCCGGGGAATAGTGGGTTGGTTATTTGCGGTGCTCAGGGGCAGAACGACAGATTTTTACCTTGTCAGCTCTGGGATTCGATCCAGCAACCTTCCGGTTACTGGCCCAACGCTCTAACCACTAGGCTAGAGCGTTGTTCTGGGGTTTCCTATGATCTTCTATGCAAAAGTACCCCTTACCTTCTAACAACTCTGGTGTAGCTTGTGAGCGTAATAGAGCAAAACATTACATGTGTGTGCTCGTGAGAGTCTGTTTTGTTTATATATATATATATATATATATATATAGTTTGTAGCTCAAACCATTCAGACTCTACAAACGTTTTGTAAAAATACCCGGTCCCTGGGCCCTTCGGGATCCGCCCTTGTCTTACAAACACCACTCTAGCTCAGCCCCCGTTAATCACACAGACTAACAGTTATCTGCGGATGCAGAAGAAATTGACGAATCCAATGGTACAACCCATAAGTCTGAAGCCAAAACATACAATATTTAGAAGACCTAAATGTGCTGGCGTTACATTGGGACTCATTGGGTTAAATAGGAGGCTATTGCTGCTTTTCACTTGAATGAAGCACAAACTTCAATGCACCACATTCACATCAGGGATGATAGAATAATGGGAACAGACTAACTGTGATTTCTCCCCAAACCCACCTTTTCCTGGGATAATTAACTGAGAAACAGGTAAATTATAATAAATTATTTCTATGAACACAATAACATGAAATGGAACTGTTAAATTATATGCAACGTCTAAATCTGGCTTCTCCACAGCCTTTTCTCTGCTATCTGCATGATCAATCATCAACACTCAGGGTGGGTACAGACTAGTGATGCACCGGTATTACATTTTTGGCCGTTATCGGATATTTTCCTTGCCAAAATACCCGATACCGATATTTAAAATTTTAGCGCCCTTTTAAGCATTCTAGTACAGTTAAATAGTTAACACACACACATGGACGCAGCGGTCTAAGGCACTGCATCTCGGTGCAAGAGGCGTCACTACAGTCTATGGTTCGAATCCAGGCTGTATCACATAATTGGCCCAGCGTCGTCCGGGTTTGGCTTGGGTAGGCCGTCAATGTAAATAAGACTTTGTTCTTAACTGGCTTGCCTAGTTAAATAAAGGTTACACACACACCACACTGACCAAAAGGTTATTTTGTTGGCGTTTACGTATGTCCCCATTACCAGTAAAACATAATCAAAAACTATTTATTTCACTTACTTGCTGTGCTGTTTCATTGTTCCTTTGTTCAGTCGTTTCATTCTCAACCAGGATTTCTATGGAACGCCGTTTGGGTCTTTGCCATGGAACGCCGTTTGGGTCTTTGCTATGGAGCGCTGTTGGGTCTTTGCTATGGAGCGCTGTTTGGGTCTTTGCTATGGAGCGCTGTTGGGTCTTTGCGAGTCAAAGATACTATTTAACACTATTTGACGTGTCAAATAACATTATTTGACCAATCAGGACCTGAATATGACGGCATGTCACATAATAATTGAATAGGTTCATTCATTTTTTACGTAGTTATTACACATTTATTACACTATCACTCGTATTTCATATGTCACAACGATTCATCGATATGTATGCTATGATGCTGGTAAAGTTGTTTCGCGCACCTACAGTGCTGGTCATAAAAAAAGCTAGCCAGCTCATGGATGCAAACAATGTTCTTCCCCAAAAACATAGCAAAACGACAATCTGTTTCAAGGTAGCTAATTATATAGCTAGGTGTCATCATCTAAAATAACCCTCATTTATAAGACAGTTCTTATTTTATTAATGGTGGTCGGACCCATCTATGTGAAGCTAGCCACAATATGGATTAGCCACAATAGTGGACTTTGCGGTTAGCCTTCAAAATAGAGATATGGCATAATTCTACTATTTGTATTAATTTACATTACTGTCAATTACATACTTTTATTTTGAAGGCTAACCGCAAATTCCGCTATTGTGACTAATCCTTATTGTGGTTAGCTTCACAATACATAACCCGGTGCGGTCGAGCCTCACTAGCCAAATGAAGCTAGCTGGCTGCTTATAACATTAGCTTTGGGCAACAGGGTTAAGTAGCTGGCTAGCTATTTATTTTCATGAACTGAAGGTCAATTGCAATAGGCGAACAACAAGTGGCAACCTAGCTATTACTTACAAGGACTCCTAAATCATTGCTAAGAATAATGAAAATGACTGCAGTTTCTACTGGTCATTGTTTTCTGGTTGGTTGTATTGGTGCTAGCTAGGTACCAAGCTAAAGCTAGCTACCCCAGAAGTTGCAGTCGAACAAATATTGCTTTATTACCAACACGGTATTGTAAACACATCGTTTGTGGCCGGTGTTTGCTTGTTTGCAGACTTTTTTGTACAGCTTTGACAGTGCTACTGTATCTTTTTTGACACGCAAAGACCCACACGGCGTTCCATGGTATGAATGACGTGAAGCTAATAGCAGTGACGCTATTACTGTGTAACTCCGGTAGGGCAACATCTGAAAAATAGCACACTTGATAGTGTGTACTGGTGCCTCAACCAGTCGGCGAAAGCCAACATCACCCACGGCAGAGAACGGTTGATTGTCAAAGGCAATGAATTCCATTATCTTGGCTTTTATGGATTTCGCCTTTGAGTTGTCTCTAGAGGTCGACCGATTATCATTTTTCAACGCTGATACCGATTATTGGAGGACCAAAAAAAGCTGATACCGATTCATCGGCTGATTTTTGTATATATATTTGTAATAATGACAATTACAACAATACTGAATGAACACTTTTATATTAACTTAATATAATAAATAAATATAATAAATAAAATCAATTTAGTCTCAAATAAATAATGAAACAGTTTCAATTTGGTTTAAATAATGCAAAAACACAGTGTTGGAGAGGAAAGTAAAAGTGCAATATGTGCCGGGTAAAAAAGCTAACGTTTAAGTTCCTTGCTCAGAACATGAGAACATATGAAAGCTGGTGGTTCCTTTTAACGTGAGTCTTCATTATTCCCATTTAACCTGTCTAGGACCGGGGTTCTGCGCCGACAGCCAATGAAATTGCAGGGCGCCAAATTCAATCAACAGAAATCTCATAATTCAAACATACAAGTATTAGACACCATTTTAAAGATAAAATTCTCGTTAATCCAACCACAGTGTCCGATTTTAAAAAGGCTTTTAGGCGAAAGCAGAACATATCATTATGTTAGGTCAGCAACTAGTCACAGAAATCATACAGTGATTTTCCAACCAAAGAGAGGAGTCACAAAAAGCAGAAATAGAGATAAAATTAATCACTAACCTTTGATATTCTTCATCAGATGACACTCCCGGGACAACATGTTACACAATACATAGCCATGTTTGTTTTGTTCGATCAAGTTCATATGACACTCCCGGGACAACATGTTACACAATACATAGCCATGTATGTTTTGTTCGATCAAGTTCATATTTATATCCAAAAACCTCAGTTTACATTTGGCTTTGCCTCCAAAACATCCCGTGAATTTGCACAGAGCCACATCAATTTACAGAAATACTCATAATAAACATTGATAAAAGATACAATTGTTATTAAAGATATAATTCTCCTTAATGCAACCGCTGTGTCAGATTTCAAAAAAACTTTACGGAGAAAGCACACCATGCTATAATCTGAGTTCAGAGCCCAAATAAGCCAAAAAGATATCCGCCATGTTTTGGAGTCAACAGAAGTCAGAAATAGCATTATAAATATTCACTTACCTTTGATGATCTTCATCAGAATGCACTCCCAGGAACCCCAGTTCCACAATAAATGTTTGTTTTGTTCGATAAAGTSAATCATTTATGTCCAAATAGCTCTTTTTGTTAGCGCGTTCAGTTCACAAATCAAAATTCATGACACGCGTGCACTGGGAGCAGACAAAGTAAAAAGAGTTCCGTTACAGTCCGTAGAAACATGTCAACTGAAGTATAGAATCAATCTTTAGGATGTTTTTAACATACATCTTCAATAATGTTCCAACCGGAGAATTCCTTTGTCTTCAGAAATGCAATGGAACTCAAGCTAACTCTCACATGAATGCGCATGGTCAGCTCGTGGCACTCTGGGAGAGACCTTACTCAATCCCCTCTCATTCGCCCCCACTTCACAGTAGAAGCATCAAGGTTCTAAAGACTGCTGACATCTAGTGGAAGCCTTGGGAAGTGCAATATGACCCCATAGACACTGTGTATTTGATAGGCCAAGAGTTGAAAAACTACAAACCTCAGATTTCCCACTTCCTGGTTGGATTTTTCTCAGGTTTTCGCCTGCCATATGAGTTATGTTATACTCACAGACATAATTCAAACAGTTTTAGAACCTTCAGAGTGTTTTCTATCCAAATCTACTAATAATATGCATATATTAGCAACTGGGACTGAGTATCAGGCAGTTTACTCTGGGCACGCTTTTCATCCAAACGTGAAAATGCTGCCCCCTATCCCAAACAAGTTAACTTCTCTAGGGTAGGGGGCAGCATTCAGAATTTTGAATGAAAAGCATGCCCAAATTAAACTGCCTGCTTCTCGGGCCCAGAAGATATGATATGCATATAACTAGTAGATTGTTAAAATAACTGTTAAAATAGTGTCTGTGAGTATAACAGAACTGATTTGGCAGGCGAAAACCTGAGAAAAATCCATTTGGGAAGTAGTTTTTCTGTTTGTTGGTTTTGTAGATTTCTATTCAATGCCATTACAGTATTTATTGATTTAGGACTCAAATTGCAGTTTCTGTGCCTTCCACTAGATGTCAACAGTCTTTAGAAATTGATTCAGGCTTGTATTCTGAAAAATGAGGAAGTAAGAGCAGTCTGAATGAGTGGACCCTAAAGTGTCACAGAGCTTTTTCATGCGCGCGACCGAGAGAGTGCCTTTCTTGTTTACCTTTTATATTGACAACGTTATTGTCTGGTTGAAATATTATTGATTATTTAGGCTAAAAACAACCTGGGGATTGAATATAAACATCGTTTGACATGTTTCTATGAACTTTACGGATACAATTTGGATTTTTTGTCTGCCTGTTTTGACTGCGTTTGAGCCTGTGGATTACTGAAGAAAACGCGCGAACAAAACAGAGGTTTTTGGATATAAAGAGAACAAAAGGAACATTTATTGAGTAAATTCATGTCTGCTGAGTGCAACCATATGAAGATCATCAAAGGTAAGGGATTCATTTTATCTCTATTTCTGACTTGTGTAACTCTTCTACTTGGCTGGTTACTGTTTGTAATGATTTGTCTGCTGGGTTATGTTCTCAAATAATCGTAAGGTATGCTTTCGCCGTAAAGCATTTTTAAAATCTGACACCGTGGTTGGATTCACAAGAAGTTCATCTTTAAACCTATGTAAAATATGTTTTGTTTTCTGAATTTTTATAATGAGTATTTCTGTATTTGAATTTGGCGCCCAGCAGTTTCACTGGCTGTTGAAGAGGTGGGACGCTAACGTCTCACGTACCCAAGAGAGGTTAAGAAGTTTTAGTTATTATAGGAATTATGACGCGTCAACTTTTTCTCTCTATACCATTTGTATTTCATATACCTTTGACTATTGGATGTTCTTAAAGGCACTTTAGGATTGCCAGCCTAATCTCGGGAGTTCATAGGCTTGAAGTCATAAACAGCGCTATGCCTCAAGCATTGCTAAGAGCTGCTGGCAAACGCAGTAAAGTGCTGTTTGAATGAATGCTTATGAGCCTGCTGCTGCCTACCACCGCTCAGTCAGACTGCTCTATCAAATCATAGACTTAATTATAATAAACACACAGAAGTACGAGCCTTTGGTCATTAATATGGTCAAATCCGGAAACTATCATTTTTGAAAACAAAACGTTTGTTCTTTTGTTCTCAGTGAAATACGGAACCATTCCGTATTTTATCGAACGGGTGGTAACCCTAAGTCTAAATATTGCTGTTACATTGCACAACCTTCAATGTTATGTCATAATTATGTAAAATTTGGGCAAATTAATGACGGTCTTTGTTAGGAAGAAATGGTGCGGCCAAAACTGCTGCATATACCCTGACTCTGCTTGCACTGAACGCAAGAGAAGTGACACAATTTCCCTAGTTAATATTGCCTGCTAACATGCATTTCTTTTAACTAAACATGCAGGTAAAAAAATATATACTTCTGTGTATTGATTTTAAGGAAGGCATTGACGTTCATGGTTAGGTACATTTGTGCAACAGTAGTTTTTTTCACAAATGTGCTTTTGTTTGTTTTGTCATCACCCGTTTGGCGAAGTTGAAGTAGGCTGTGATTCGATGATAAATTAACAGGCACTGCTTTGATTATATGCAACACAGGACAAGCTAGTTAACCCAGTAATATCATCAACCATGTGTAGTTAATTAGTGATTATGTAAGATTGATTGTTTTTTATAAGATAAGTTTAATGCTAGCTAGCAACTTACCATGGCTCCTTGCAGCCACAATGTCCTTTTGATGCTGCACTCGCGTAACAAGTGGTCAGCCTGCCACGCAGTTTCCTCATGGATTGCAATGTAATCGGCGTCCAAAAAGGCGGATTACCGATTGTTATGAAAACTCAGCCCTAAATAATCGGCCATGCCGATTTAATCGGTCGACCTCTAGTTGTCTTCATGAAATGTTGTTACTCTTTCAAATGACTGCTCAATCCACATAGCAGACATTGTGGGCTAGATTAGGAATGCTGTGTTGCACGTATAGCGCAAAATTTTACGTGGTGTCATTATGTCATGTACCTACATTATATAGGTATGCACGTCAGCATTGACATAGGTTTTGCATGTCGGGGCGTTAAATTAGACGATGTGTTCAACGGTATATCGTGCATCCCTAGTACAGACAGCACATCTCAGTATGGAGCGCAGTTCACAATGCATGTATCATCTCATCATGTAGGATGTCCAATGGGTAAAATAATATGTTCATTGTGTAGATAGTCTCTATCATAATCCGTTCAAATGTTATTGGAGTTTTTACCCTTGTAGGATGGTCAAATTAAGGGTGACTAAATCAATGGAGTCCAGAGAAAAAGTGGTCTAAAATCAGGAAAATGTTTACAGCATCGCCGTCAGCTGCAGTGGTTGCTCCACTAAAAGTTTTGCGATTATGCTGCGGTACTTAAGAGGTAATTTGTGGTTTAGAACGGTACCCTACGTCACCACTTCATTGCCCCAGACCAGCGCAAGGGGGAGTTAGAGCACTGATTATGCTTTTGGGTCCTACTGTGTCTAAATAGAAACTTCTAAAGCCATGACATCATTTTCTGGAATTTTCTGCGAAAAGTGCAAATCAATCCCAGAACAACAGCAAAGGACCTTGTGAAGATGCTGGAGGAAACAGGTACAAAAGTCTCTATATCCACATTAAAAAGAGTCCTACAGTGAGGGAAAAAAGTATTTGATCCCCTGCTGATTTTGTACGTTTGCCCACTGACAAAGAAACGACCAGTCTATCATTTTAATGGTAGGTTTATTCGAACAGTGAGAGACAGAATAACAACAAAAAAATCCAGAAAATGCATGTCAAAAATGTTATAAATTGATTTGCATTTTAATGAGGGAAATAAGTATTTGACCCCCTCTCAATCAGAGGGTTCTAACTTATAGCCTCTGTATCTTGCGCGATACGCAACTGCACTCCGCTGGCCTCTTTCCTTATTAAACGCCCCTTAGCTGTTGGAGTCTCAGGTCAAGCTAGACTAGATTGGCGTGCTGGACATTTTTTTTGCATTTCTTATTCTAATAGACTTCGAAGAGGGACGCAAGCTCATGTTTGTTGAATGTTAAGTACAGCAGCCAAGAAAACACGCGATGGCGGTAGGCTATATCAGTTATTTGTTCAGACCCATACCCATTCAATCTTCGCAAAGAGAAGTGAAAGACGTCTGCATCTTATTCTACTCCTATATTATTCAAGCATGTCATTACAATGATGAAGATAAGGACGGACAACTGTACTTATTTAATACTTATTTAATTTAACTGTTGAAAGTTAGGGAAGAATTAAGAGGTAGGCTAATACTCATGTCACACAACATTAGGGGACATATTATGAAAGGTGTCTATATGCTCCAGTCCAGCCTACTAATTATAAAAATGTAAAATAGGCCCTATTATATTTCAAAATCAGATTCGCTAGCCTATAAGTGTAACTTTTTGGAGGCCACATGTCTTTCACCAGCATTGCATGTTCTCTCCCAGCTTCATGGTTTGAATGAGGTGCGTATATCCTGTCCATATAATACAGTTTAATATACAGTACATATGGAAAGTATTCGGACCCCCTTTTTTCCACACATTTTGTTACATTACAGCCTTATTCTAAAATTGATTTAAATAGTTTTTTTCCTTCATCAATCCACACACACAATACCCCATAATGACAAAGCAAAAACATGTTTTTAGAAAAATGGAAATATCACATTTTCATACGTATTCAGACCCTTTACTCAGTACTCTGTTCAAGCACCTTTGGCAGCGATTACAGCTTCAAGTCTTCTTGGGTATTACGCTACAGGCTTGGCACACCTGTATTTGGGGAGTTTCTCCCATTCTTCTCTGCAGATCCTCTCAAGGTCTGTCAGGTTGGATGGGGAGCGTTGCTGCACAGCTATTTTCAGGTATCTCCAGAGCTGTTCGATCGGGTTCAAGTCCGGGCTCTGGCTGGGCCACTCAAGGACATTCAGAGACTTGTCCCAAAGCTACTCCTGCTTTGTCTTGGCTGTGTGCTTAGGGTTGTTGTCCTGTTGGAAGGTGAACATTTGCCCCAGTCTGAGGTCCTGAGTGCTCTGGTGCAGATTTTCATCAAGGATCTCTCTGTACTTTGCTCCATTCATCTTTCCCTCGATCCTGAGTAATCTCCCAGTCCCTGCCGCTGAAAAACATCACCATAGCATGATGCTGCCACCACCATGCTTCACTGTAGGGATGGTGCCAGGTTTCCTCCAGACTGAACTCTTTGGCCTGAATGCCAAGCATCACATCTTAGTTTCATCAGATCAGAGAATCTGGTTTTTCATGGTCTGAGAGACCTTTAGGTGCCTTTTTGCAATCTCCAAGTGGGCTTTCATGTGCCTTTTCCTGAGGAGTGGCTTCCGTCTGCCAACTCTACCATAAAGGCCTGATTGGTGGAGTGCTGCAGAAATGGTGTTCCTTCTGCAAGGTTCTCCTATCTCCACAGAGGAACTCTGGAGCTCTGTCAGAGTGACCACCTCCCTGACCAAGACCCTTCTCCCCCGATTCCTCAGGTTGGCCGGGCAGCCAGCTCTAGGAAGAGTCTTGGTGGTTCCAAACTTCTTCCGTTTAAGAATGATGGAGGCCACTGTATTTTTGGGACCTTCAATGCTGCAGAAATGTTTTGTTACCCTTCCCCAGATCTGTGCCCCGACACAATCCTGTCTCGGAGCTCTGCGGACGATTGCTTTGACCTCATGGCTTGGTTTTTGCTCTGACATGCGCTGTCAACTGTGGGACCTTATATTGACAGATATGCTCCTTTCCAAATCGTGCCCTTTTAATTAATTTTACCACTGTTGGACTCTAATCAAGTTGTAGAAACATCTCAAGGATGATCAATGGAAACTTGATGCACCTGAGTTCAATTTCGAGTCTCATAGCAACGGGTCTGAATTCTTTGTAAATAAGTTTTATTTTTTTCCCCTGCCATTATGGGGTATTGTGTGTAGATTTTTATTTAATCTATTTTAGAATAAAGCAGCAACGTAACAAATCTGGAAAAAGTCAAGGGGTCTGAATTGGTGCACATTTTTTGTTTTTGTCCTACCACTAGACACTTGCTTCAAATCATCACAATCCTGATGTTGATCAGCTGATGATTTGAATTAGTTGTGTTTTGCTAGGGCAAAAACTAAAACCAAAATGTCCACCCCTTTGGGTCCCCAAGACCAGGATTGAGAACCACTGCAGTACAGTAATACAGTCCACACTAAAATATTAGCTTGTTTCATTTATTTACCCAAGAGAGCATAGCTACATCTATGGACTTTTTTTTTCTTTTGTGTGAAATATGCGATAGCCTATATGTCAAAGGCTATGTATTGGATAACGGTACAATCATTTGGGCTTTTTTAGACTTGGGCTCATAAAATGTTTTTAATGTGTAGCTCATTAGGCTCAGGTAGCATCAGGCTTGAATTTTCATGCAGATCAAAGATCTAATCAAGTCCAGACATTTATATGCTTTATATGCTTTAGAATGACACCGGTTTTGGCAGGAAATATCGGGTTACCTGGGAGAAAAGTGATTTTATTCTCGGATGGAACTTTTGTAAAATGCTCGGAAAATATTAAACCCTTATCCATTGTTGGATCAGTGGTAGGTGCTGGATAAACTATCACATTTGCTGCCTTGTTGATTTTTAAACAAAGCATGGGGTAGGCCTACAGTCAGACAGAGCAAATCAATAATTTAACTCGACCACACTTTACAATTTGCTAAGGAATTGCAGGATTTAAGATAAATGGAGTCACTGAAACTATGGTAAATATTGCAGTGTATTCAGGACAAGAGAGCGCTGCAGGTGCATTCATTTGTTGATCACCACTACATGTTGGCGCACGCGATGGTTTTAAGTTCATCATATGAGCAGTCATCAAATCACTCAAGTGCTCCGAATGAAATGGTTCTGCTGGTGAGGCATGTGAAGTTCTTAATGTAGATTTAATTTAATGGCTTGTGGCCATCTATTTACTTTCAAAGCGTTCGACATAGCCTAACTAGAGCATATTTTCAAAAATCATCATGAACAATTGGCCTAATGTGCAGTAATTTCCCATGTAGTTGGGCATTTTAACGATAGTTGTTCTATTGATTTAGCCCATTGCCATTGTTTCCCAGCTAAACAGAAGAACCAGTACAGTTTGTTTGGAGTAGGCCTTTGGATGACCTTTTTAGTGAGACTGAATCTGTTAACCTCATTGTAATATTAAGAGTCAGATTAGGTAATAAGATCTCTAATTTCTCCACATAATTTGAATACCCCCCCATATCCTGTATTGAGTTTGGCTCACTGTAAAGTCAGTAGCCCGGTGATTGAAAACAGGTGTGGAAATGGACCTGTATATTTCCTGCTGCTCTCTGTTTCTCTGCCCTGAGCAGTAATGAAGAACAATGGCTTTATCTTGAGGGGAGGGGGTTGAAGTGGTTGTGCCATCCAACAGATGACTGGGTTTGGTCACATCTGGCCACTATGCACTTAGCCTTCTCTCTCTTTGATTATACTAAGTCGTTACTGAGGTGCTAACTGATCCCTGATGAGGGATGCTGGATTAAAATAACATATTTTGAAACTACTGTACAAAATGTGCCAATTTATAGGTCTACTTTTTACAGTAAAAATTGAAATGTAGAAAAAAACACATTCATAGCCTTTGAAGATGTCAGTCATAACCAACGGTACTATGTCTAGCACACTGCTCTGAAAATATTTGTTACAAAACAAATATTTTGATTAGGCCTAGTTCTTTTCCCCTGGGAGTTGTTAGGCCCCAATAAGCTTGTTATAGCAGGATGTCATTAAATCAGACAGGAAGGGATGTTGTATGATATAAGTGGGCACATTTTGCATGTATTCATCCATATAATGCTGGGTTAAACAATGAATAAACAATCTATGGATATTATTTATGGTTCCATACCCCTGAATAACAAAATGCTGGTTCATCATTGTAAGCGGGTAAGGAAAATGAATGTTTCCTTTTGAATACAATACAGGTAATTATCAACTGGGCTTGATGGGCTTGAGTGATCTGCGTTCTCATGTCTGACATTAGCATAACACTCGAGCCGGTATTACATTTCAGTGCCCCTGACAAGACCCTTCAAGCAGCCTCACTGTCTCCCACGGAATTGGATCCCTTGTGCTCATTGTATTCAGTTCCTGCCTATTGTTCCTACCTATTGCTGCAGTGTCTTGTCTGATGATAGGTTCTCTGCTGTTTTGTCTGCACAAATGCCAGATGCTAGAGGATTATGCTGTCTAATGCTCTTTATGCCTGAGCTGGGTGATGCAAGGAGGGTCTTGTGTGAAAATGCACACTAGACCCTCCCTTGTGGTAAAGCTATTGAAGTACAGGTCAGAAACAGTGTCCCTAAATACCATTATTATGTAATAACATAACACTGTGTATTGTCAGAGTGATTACTTTTTATGAGCAACCTATTAACAGTCACTGCAGTAGGCACAGCCTAGGCCTAGCCTATTTCTTAATTAAACTTAATGTTTGAACCAGGTTGCTTTTCTTAGACGGTTTGCTGCTGCTCTGAAGTGTGCAGTATTTGTTGGGCTCCACTTGGCTGTCAGACTAATACCTTCCAGACTGAAAATGTGTGAGGGAGACACTAATCTGCATAAGAATATTTTTGAGGATAATGGCTGGAGTCTAGCAAGCTGCCTTACTATTGATTGGTCGCTTGTCCCTACAGAAATGACAGTGCGACCAGATCCCTCTTAATTCTTACTTAGTTTGAACACAGACAGATTTCCTGCCTTATTCATGATGCTTTCTGCCCTAAGGCTTGGTGGTATTAGTATTTTATGATATACCGGTATTGATGCATGGAACGGTTTGGGTCTTTACTTTGCCTTATATAACGGTATTTGAATGTTTGGTTTGTTAAATATGATACGCCGTGTGTAAGGTCTCACTCCTCTCTCTCTCTCTCTCTCTCTCTCTCTCCATGCCACTTTCCATACAGACCTAGCCCAGCCCTGCCCCCTTTCACTCAAGGAGCGCGTTTGTTGTACCTCGACCACAAGACACTTGCGTTCTGTCTGCATGGTCAATGCAGCACATGCAACAATGTTGATGACAACGCCGCTGTTTTCACTTAATATAAATCCACTAGCGTTCTATAATTACACTATTAGTTTGTGTTTCTTACATCTGCAAACAGCTAGTTTGTCTTTTCTTAGCAAGTTGGGCCTTAATCTTATTAGCCGCTAATCACTAGTTAGCTGGCTAGCTAGCTAATAAATGTACTGAGTCAGAGCAAAAGTAATTAGCTATACAGCCTGATTATTTCAGTGATGGTGTGGAACTAAATCAGCATGTTATTTGTGCAACAGTATCTTCTAAATCAAAAAGGAATAAGTGAAGTATGAATATGTTAGCTACATGAAGTAGCTAAGAAAAAACATTCAATGTAGACAAAGATTATAGGGTCCTCTAGGAAACACTTAACAACAATTTGGTTCCTACCCTGTCACAATGGCATTTTCATTCGTTGTCATGTCAAACAACACTGTATTCAAGTGCCCACTATTATACTGGAACTCTAGAATTAGAATAATCATTCTATTTCCATGATTCCAACAGTTCACCCAAGTGTTTTGCACTAAATCGCAAGTCAAATCGCAATTGCAACATTTGGTTAAAAATAAGGCCTAGATTGTTTGCCGATATCGTGCAGCCCTACGTGGCAGTGTGGAAATGATCTCAAATGAGCGCAGAAATTGATGACATTTGTGTTTGTTTGTTGGTTTCAGTTGAATTGAACAGTATAAAATAATTAGAATGGAGAAACACCCATTGAAATCACTTAGAGAGTATGTGTTGCCACCCTAGGGTCACGCACTACTCAAAGCAAATTTTGAACTTTTATTATTCAAAAACATAAAATACTGTCAATTTTTGTGTAAATACTGAGATAGGATATTTTGGCCATATTGCCCAGCCCTATTCTGTCCTGCAATATAGATGATAATGATAGCAACAACATCAGCAGCAGACACAACAGCAACAGAAGTGTTATAACAGTGAGGTGGTTAGAGTTTTGGCTCTGGGCATACTGAACTAAATGCTCACGGAAGGGAGTTGTTGGTAACTTTTGAAGTTGTTTTCGCAAAGCAGTGTTGATAGCATTCATACATAATTAATTGAGAATTAAATTGTACTGCATTAAGGCAATGCAGGATGTATGAAACTTCAGTTCACCATTTAGGCCTAGGTTCTGAGGTAATTTATTTTTGTTTGCAATTTTGCTCAGGTCTTTAAAATGAAATCCTTGGATGATGAGGGTTTGGTTTATAATGACTAACAGAACATAAGCTGTAAGTAATAAGCTATTTAATACAGATGTTGATTCAGCATCTGGATACAGATAGAAGTTTAATTTATCAATAGACTAGTGCAGGGTTCCCCAATTGGCAGCCCTAGATTTCTGAGCAATTATATATATATATATATATTTAACAGTACCAGTAAAAACGTTGGACACACCTACTCATTCAATGGTTTATCTTTATTTTTTACTATTTTCTACATTGTAGAATGATAGTGAAGACATCAAAACTCTGAAATAACAAATATGGAATTGTGTAGTAACCAAAAAAGTGTTAAACAAATCAAAATATATTTTATACTTGAGATTCTTCAAAGTAGCCACCCTTTGCCTTGATGACAGTTTTGCACACTCTTGGCATTCTCTCAACCAGCTTCATGAGGTAGTCACCTGCAATGCATTTCAATTAACAGGTGTGCCTTGTTAAAAGTTATTTTGTGGAATTTCTTTCCTTAATGCGTTTGAGCCAATCAGTTGTGTTGTGACAAGGTAGGGTTGGTATACAGAAGATAGCCCTATTTGGTAAAAGACCAAGTCCATATTATGGCAAGAACAGCTCAAATAAGTAAAGTAAATGACGGTCCATTACTTTAAGACATGAAGGTCAGTCAATGCTGAAAATGTCAAGAACTTTGAAAGATTCTTCAAGTGCAGTCGCAAAAACCATCAAGCGCTATGATGAAACTGGCTCTCATGAGGATCGCCACAGGAAAGGAAGACCCAGAGTTACCTCTGCTGCAGAGGATATGTTCGTTAGAGTTAACTGCACCTCAGATTGCAGCCCACATAAATGCTTCACCGAGTTCAAGTAACAGACACATCGCAACATCAACTTTTCAGAGGAGACTGCGTGAATCAGGCCTTCATGGTCGAATTGCTGCAAAGAAACCCCTACTAAAGGACACCAATAAGAAAAAGAGACTTGCTTGGGCCAAGATACACAAGCAATGGACATTAGACCGGTGGAAATCTGTCCTTTGGTCTGATGAGTCCAAATTTGAGATTTTTGGTTCCAACCGTTGTGTCTTTGTGAGATGCAGAGTAGGTAAACAGATGATCTCCTCATGTGTGGTTCCCACCGTGAAGCATGGAGGAGGTGGTGTGGGGGTGCTTTGCTGGTAACACTGTCAGTGATTTATTTACAATTCAAGGCACACCTAACCAGCATGACTACCACAACATTCCTCAGTGATACGCCATCACATCTGGTTTGCGCGTAGTGGGACTATCATTTGTTTTTCAACAGGACAATGACACAACACACCTCCAGGCTGTGTAAGGGCTATTTGACCAAGTAGGAGAGTGATGGAGTGCTGCATCAGATGACCTGGCCTCCCAATTGAGATGGTTTGGGATGAGTTGGACTGCAGGGTGAAGGAAAAGCAGACAAGTGCTCAGCATATGTGGGAACCTTTCTAAGACTGTTGGAAAAGCATTGCAGGTGAAGCTGGTTGAGAGAATGCCAAGAGTGTGCAAAGCTGTCCTCAAGGCAACGGGTGGCTACTTTGAAGACTCTCAAATATAAAATATATTTTGATTTAACACTTTTGGTTACTACATGATTCCAAATGTGTTATTTTATAGTTTTGATGTCGTCACTATTATTCTAAAATGTACAAAATAGTAAAAATAAAGAAAACCCTTGAATGACTAGGTGAGTCCAAACTTTTGACTGGTACTTCATATATTAACATTTTCTTTTGTTGGACATTAAAAGACCTGAAAAAACACCAGCAAATCAGCTAAAAGTGATTTTCATTTTGGAAATCTGTTCCAAAGTATGCCCACACTTAATAGGCTTCTTCCGGTCAATTTGCAGTCTACAAATGATTTGTAATTATGTTCTGGCCCCCTGACCATCCACTCAAGAAAAATAAATTGTCCAATAGCTGAATCTCAAACACAGCAGAAACCTAACACAATATGATGCCCTGTGACATTAATTCAGCCACTTACTTAGATAACACAACCCCTAAATTTAATTAGCTAGTTTATGCAGAATTATTCATTTTTCACACACAAAAAAAAGGAGAAACTCAAGAAATATCTTGCTGCGTTTTGCAAACGCATATCTAAAATGCGTGTTATTATAATTTCTGCTCGGCATGAAACAAATGTTGTACTTCAGTTGCACTTCAGTTCCACTTCTCTACTCGGATGAGAATTTAGAAACGGGCATTCTATCAGCAGACAGCTCTCTGACTGATGTGTAGCTACTTTTCTCAAGTAAAATGACACACAACATTTTTTTTACCCTGTTTTCTCCCCAATTTCGTGGTATCCAATTGGTAGTTACAGTTGTCTCACCGCTGCAACTCCCATACGGACTCAGGAAAGGCGAAGGTCTAGAGACGCGCGTCCTCCGAATCACAACCCAACCAAGCCGCACTGCTTCTTGACACAATGCCCACTTAACCCGGAAGCCAGCCGCACCAATGTGTCAGAGGAAACACTGTGCACCTGGCGACTGTGTCAATGTGCACTGCCCCTGGCCCGCCACAGAAGTCACTAGTGTGTGATGGGACAAGGACATCCCTGCCGGCCAAACCCTCCCCTAACCCGGACGACGCTGGGCCAATTGTGCGCTGCCCAATGGGTCTCACGGTCGCGGCCATCTGCGACAGAGCCTGGACTCGAAAAATGACATTAACTTTAAGAAAAACAGTAGGAAATCTAGCTAGCTACTACATTCTTTCTATGGTAAACAGAAATATGATGACCATGCATAGTTTTTGTTGATAATAACTTGCTTTTTCATTGCAAGCTCATTTAGCCTACTTGTGTGGCTGCGAGCCAAATAGCATTGTACTTCTGTTGTCATCTGATGAAAATGAAGCTATTTTCTGCCGAATATATTTTCTGTAAAGAAAAACTATAGTTGCATGTCCCTGATCACGCGATTGAAGCAAAAAAACACTGTTGACTTTCAATATAAAACGTGACCCCTGTCAACACACAGCTGGTCTCACCTGCTCCCACTTTCTCCTGTTGTGATATTTACAAACAAACACATCTGTCTCAACTGTGCTGGCGAACTAAGTAAGCTTCATAATGTAAAATTTGGTGACAGTTGAAGTACGAACGCAATCTGCTTTATCTCCTCACGCATTGCACACGTTAACTGCCGGTATTAACTTAAAAAATAGCTACAAATATTAAATTGTATTGGAAAAACTTAAAATAAATAGTTTGAAAGGTATTGAAAAACCATCCCGTGGCTATTTTCAAATACCCTGGTATACCGCCCAAACCTAACCACACCCCATTACTCTGAAGCTTCTTTCCCTGTTATGTGCTATTACCTCGACTCCCCACTCATCTGAAAGAACAAGATGGGTTCAAGCAATATGGCGGACGCTAACTAGAAGGCTACATGGAGTTGCTCTCAAATGGCCACATAATGCTGCGCTCATATTGCTCTCAGATATCAACTTGACTACTGCCGTTAAGCTCTATGTAGGCCTAGCTTATTCTTACACAATCTATTATGTAAGATCTTTGTCTTTTTCATTTTTATGCCGCCTTTGTGAAAATACATGACACTGTCCAATCATCAATCATGTACCGTTAATGAAATAGTCCGTAGCTGGTTCATTTATGACAGTGCTACCCACATTCCTTCTTTTATTGGCACCATGTGCTATACAATATAGTGTCTCGTTCAACTGTGAAATTCTTGCCAGTGGTTGAAAAATTCTTGAAGCTCAATGCCATATTTTGACAAAAGCTCTTATTCAGCCTATCATGTTGGCCTACATTATTTCCAAGTTAAAATAAAATGTTTCCCTTTTCTTGGGTTTGATTCAAAACAGGCTTCTACGTTTAAATTCCTAGCATCAAAATGCCTTAATACCAAAATTCATGCTGACTAGCATCAGAATTGTTTATCATAATTCATTCAAAACTGCTCTTTATTCAAATTAGAGGAAATCAGAGCTTCTTAATTCAACACAGGGATTCAAGCTGAACTGATCTGCTTTGTGTGCTGAATTTATGAAAAGTTGTCTGTCAAGTTTGCCAAAATCTTGTTGTAAAACCTTCAAACATTCATTAAGCTCTCGTGATATTATAACACATTGTTTCTAAGGGCGTTTTCACACATAGTTCTGAGTTCGTTTTCATTTGTAAAATATTTTTGGGGGTCCGGTTGGTTTCACTAAAATGCCTAAACAAGTCATTTATTTATCGGAGAAAAATGCTCACGTTAAATGCATCTATGATTATCAAGAAACATAACTTGTGTGTCCCAAACTTCATATTTAACATGTGGGAGGAAACAGCGCAATAGCCGCTTTTACTGTGACAAGAAAATACTATATTCAGTAACCTACAGTGTATCCCTGGTACTCACAATGTTTCAGAGATATCAAGTTATGGTAGGCCTACTGCGTGCATTTCATCAAATTCTCGCTGTCAAACAACCAATAATACTGTGCGCCTCTGGTTCTTTTCCTGTGTTTGGTCTGGACTGCATTCTCACTTGTCGTGAACTGCACCATGGAACAAATGGGATCTGACCGAGACCATCCTTTTTGAGCAAACCACGGTGCATTGTTTAGTGCGCTCCCGAGTACGTATAGAGTGTTCAATCCAGTCTAAACAAACTGAACTAAGGGGGAAATGTGCCAGAGTTTGGAAAAAGTGCTCCAAACCAATTTGGTGTGAAAGCCCCCTAAATAAAAAGATTACATCAAGAAAGAGAAATAGTTTATTTGATATTACCAAACATCCACAGGAGTGGTTGATATCACAAAACATTAATTTCATGGGATTTTTTTGTTATAAACATCAGGGGTACATTAAACCTCATTGATATCAATCAATCTTAATGATATCAATCAATCTTTAATATCATTAAGGATGGCATCACATCTGCCATTGTGCCATAGCTTTGCATATATGGCTATGTTGAACATTTAGCATCAATTCTAATCATCCTGCACTAAAAATGAAAGTAATTTACACGTAAACATGATCTGTCATTAACAGAATGTACCTTGACGCTGGCAGGAAATTTGAACCGTCTTATTAACGAATGGTTTGAATCTATTCAGCAGGTAGTTAATGAGCAGGGGAATTGAATTCTGAGATACATACCCCACCGCTTGTCCCCCTCCTGCAATCCCATCCCTCCACCTTCCCACCTTAGCCATCCCTACCGCCTGACTTGTGTGAAGCCATTGCAGCGGAAGAAACTGCTACCCCATACATCATATTGCCTCCTACACAAGAAATATCTCCCATTAAGTGTAGCTTATGAAGATCCATTAGCACTACTTTAAAACCCATACAACATCCTCATGTCTCATGTTTGAGGGCAATCATGCCATTTTTCAGAGTAAAGGTTTTCTTTTATTGAGACAAAAATGCCCTCTTGTGCTAATTCTACTCTGAAGGTGCAATCTACTGAGACCATAACCACTTAATATATTCAGCGGGTGTGTGCTCTTATCACATTATTTGTTTTTTGTGTAATGTTTCGCAGTTATTTTCCATCGATTTATCTATGAGTGGCTGTTCAACAAGAACATCCACAGTTGCTGCAAAGGGTCCGTCTTGGTTGGTTGCAAGAATTATGATAAGTTCTTATTGAAATTCAGCAGTGTGAAGTCAAGTTAACTACCACTGCAACCTCACACCACATAGTCATGGGTGTATATAGTCTAGCTCCGCAGCATTTTAGTTTAATCAGCGCTAAAGCATTTTCAAAAGACATTTCCAATTAGAAAATACTAGAATTCTTTGTTATATAACACACTGTCATAGACAATTTTCTGGATAAACCTCTGGACACTTTGATCAAGAGGTCCAACTTTGGTACGCTACAGGTTTTTGCACCTCAGTCAGTGTGCAGTTCGTATCGACTGGACGTTACCTGCTTTTGGAGTGAACTCATGCTGGAAGAATTTCGGAAGGTCATTGACTTGGAAGTTTTAGGCTCTTTGGATGACAATCCTTCCTTTGATGGCTTACATTGTTCCCAGTTTTAATTTGTTCCCAGTTTCTTTTGTGGCTGAAGCCAAAGTTTCCTTGCAGACAGAAAAATCTAATTGTGCATTCAGTCTTTGGTAGTTTGAGTCGATTCATTAAAGAATGCTCAAGTGCCTTGTGAGCCTATTTTGGCTTTTTTCATTTAGTCGCGTTCCGGTATTGATTCATTGAGTGCATTCTAATTTGTTTCCATTCCCCTGTTGCATTTCTGTTGTGGGTTTTTGTGTGCCAGAAAATAACACTTGTTGGTTTTGCTGCCCTCATATTATTTAGCCTAATTTTATAATGCCTTGTCCCTGTTGAAGGGCAAGAGTTGGAGAAATCGTATTTTTCGAGAGGAGAACAGTGGGTGACCATTTAGCGGCAGTGTATGTGTCAAAGTTAGTGCAAAAAGGGTCAATGCAGATAGTTAACCAAATAACTACCTGGACTAACTATTTAGCAGTCTTATGACTTGGGGGTAGAAGCTGTTCAGGGTCCTGTTGGTTCCAGACTTAGTGCATCGGTGTACCGCTTGCCGTGCGGTACATATTAAGTGGTGATGCAGCCAGTCAAGATGCTCTCGATGGTGCAGCTGTATAACTTTTTTTGAATCTTAGGGCCCATGCCAAATCTTTTAAGCCTTCTGAGAGGGAAGAGGCGTTGTCGTGCCCTCTTCACGACTGTTTTGGTGTGTTTGAACTAGAGGTCGACCGATTTATCATTTTTCAATGTCGATACCGATTTATTGGTGGACCAAAAAAAGCAGATACCGATTTAAATCGGACGATTTTTATATATATATTTGTAATAATGACAATTACAACAATACTGAATGAACAATGAACCCTTTAATTTTAACTTAATATAATACATAAATAAAATCTATTTAGTCTCAAATAAATAATGAAACGTGTTCAATTTGGTTTAAATAATGCAAAAACACAGTGTTGGAGAAGAAAGTAAAAGTGTCAAATGTTCCATGTAAAAAAGCTAACGTTTAAGTTCCTTGCTCAGAACATGAGAACATATGAAAGCTGGTGGTTCAATATTCCCAGTTAAGAAGTTTTAGGTTGTAGTTATTATAGGAACTATTTCACCCTATACCATTTGTATTTCATATACCTTTGACTATTGGATGTTCTTATAGGCACTATAAGAACATATAAGAACAACATTATTTCCAGCCTAATCTCGGGAGTTGATAGGTTTGAAGTCATAAACAGAGCTCTGCTTCAAGCATTGCAAAGAGCTGCTGGCATACGCATGATAGTGCTGTTTTAATGAATGCTTACNCACCCCGCCTCCCCACCTCAGCCCTCCCCAACCCCTGACTTGTGTAAAGCCATTGCAGCGGATTAAACTGTGCTACCCCATACACCCCATACATCATATTGCCTCCTACACAAGAATGATCTCCCATTAAGTGTAGCTTACGAGGATCTATTAGCACTACTTTAAAACCCATACAACATCCTCATGTCTCATGTTTGAGGTCAATTACGCCATTTTTCAGACTAAAGCTTTTCTTTATTGAGACAAAAATGCACTCTTGGGCTAATTCTGCTCTAAAGGTGCTATCCACTGAAACCATAACCACTTCATCTATTCAATGTGTGTGTGTGTGGGTGGATGCTCTTATCACCAGGACTTTTTTGTGCAATTATTTCCCATCGATTATCTGTAAGAGTGGTCGTTCAACAAGATCATCCACAGTCGCTGCGCAGGGTCTGTCTTGGTTGGTTGCAAGGATTATGGTACATTTTAAACTTCAGCAGTGGGTAGTAAAGTTGACTAACACTGTAACCACACCCCTTGTAGTGTATTAGCAAAGCCATCATTTTAGCTTAATCAGCACGAAAGCATTTTCAAAATAAATTCGTTTTGTTACCATTTTCTGGATAAAACTCTGCCGACTTTGATCAAGAGGCCCTACTCTGTGGTAGGATACAGATTTTTGCTCCTCCTCATTCATAGTGCAGTTCGTATCGACTGGACCTCGGCTGCTTTGGAGGGAACTTCTAATGCTGGAGGCATTTAGGATGTTCAATGACTTGCAAGTTGTAGGCTCTCTTTGGATGACAATCCTTTCTTGATGGCTTCCATTCTTCATGGCTTTGATTGTTCACAGTTTCATTTGTGGTTCAAAACAATAGTTTCCTTGCAGACAAAAAGATAAATGTGCATGCTGTCTTCGGTAGTTTGCGTAGATTAATTTAAGAATGCACAAGTGCTTTGCGACCCTATTTTGGCTCTTGTCATTTAGTCGCGTTCTGGGATTAAATCATTGAGTGCATTATAATTTGTTATCCATTCCCCTGTTGCATTTCCTTTGTGGGTTTTGTGTGCCAGAAAATGACACTTGTAGGTTTTGGTGCCCTCAGAGGATTTGTTTAATTTATTATGCCTCTTGAAGGGCATAATAGTTGGAGGCTCACTATGTTCTTGACAAATGATTTAGTTTTCCTGATATAAAATTAGGTCACAGTCACTTACAAAAAGTATTTCAGGAGCCTTAGCCTTACAGTAGTTGTATTCATGTTGTGATTTGGTTTGAGTTGATCTAATCACTGTCATCTACGACATCATAACCTATAGGCTCTAGGTTATAGTTGACTAGCCTATCTTTATGGAGTGCTGTGATTTGGTACAGATAGAAACCATGGACCACGTTAAGGCAAGCATTGATGACTATTTTCCATTTAACCAACATTTTTAATCTGGTCATTCAGTGCACATTGCTGGAAAAGCAGCAGTTGAAGAGGGTAAGCTGCTTTAAAACATTTCTGTCATCAGCTGACACTGGAGTAATGTCAGATGTATCTCTGTAAGGGACTTATTGTCATTGCAACAAACCCGTCACTCTAGTCTATCAGTTGGTGTTTACAGAACCCACAGAGGCTAGGCCTAGACAAGTCACCCAGCATCATTCCCATGTGCTCTGTCAAACCATGAATCATGAAATGACCCCTGCTTGCTCTCATTACTCAGTGACCTACAGTGAGTCATATTAGATTTCATATCAGACTAAGCTACAAGAACATTGCCCTGTAGCCAGTCATGTAGGTAGTACTTAGATAAATAATTATGAAATGTTCGTTTTTTTCACTGGCGCAGTAAGACATTCATAAACATATACCAAATAACATTTTGTCCTTTGGCAAGATAGTCACCTGAAAGATGTAAACATACTTGAGGCATATGTTACGCGTGGTTTGATCATTAGTGAATTGTACAGGATCAGACAGACATGCTTAGGGATAGCCTAATTGTAAGGCATTTAGACAATTCCACCCAACAAAATTTAGACACTCCCACCCAAGGTTGCTTAGCAGTTCAGACGTCTTTTTCTGTTCCGTATTGTTTGTGTCCTGTATATATATTTACACCTCTCTTCACTTATCTTTTATTTATTTTATTATCCAAGAACTCAACTACAAAAGCTTTCCTGCAAAAGCTTTCCTGCAACCCGCTTCACCAATTACTAAAAAGTAATATTTACCTCAAACTGAAAATCCATCGTGGAAGCCAGCCAGGGGCTAATTCAGAAGCTAGCCTGAAAGCCAACCAGTAGCTACTCCGATAGCTAGCCAGAAGCTAATCTGTAGCTGCCCCGAAATTAGCCGGTTTGCTGGCTAGCGTTGGTTTTCAGCTGCCCTCAGTGTTGTGGTCATCAGCTATTCCTCTAGCTCGATAATCTACCGGCACTTTTGTGCAACGCGACTCGGACCGGAGCATTCCGGACTTTTTCTTCTCTCTCAGTTTCCCCGGATTCCAGCCGCAGGCTCTGGTCACTTGCACCTTGACTTCGCAGCTAGCTAGCTGCAAACCGTCGTGACGATTGGCTTACGTCGACCCCGAGCAAACTCAATCATCCTGGAGAGCCAGCTGAGGAGTTCCATCACCATCCGGACACGTTTCTTTTGTTGCTGCTGCAGATAACGAACCCACCAGGGCCTTCACGTCTGACTGCCGACGTTATCTGCCCGAGGGATTTATCCAACTGGCACCTCCGTCCCGCGTTACCTGAACGCTCACCTGAGGCCCGCTAATCGTTAGCTGTCTTATCGGCTGCTACCGATGAATAAGCATACCGGA
>NC_036860.1:35369756-35371157 GCF_002910315.2 Salvelinus sp. IW2-2015 | reverse complement strand
AATTGGAAACACCTATCTCCCTCACTAGCTTTAAGCACAGCTGTCAGAGCAGCTCATAGATTACTGCACCTGTACATAACCCATCTACAATTTAGCCCAAACAACTACCTCTTTACTACTGTATTTATTTTATTAATTTATTTTGCTCCTTTGCACCCCATTATTTTCTGTCTCTACTTGCACTTCTTCGCTGCAACAACCATTCCAGGGTTTTTTTTAGTTTTATTTTACTTGCTGTGTTGTATTCACTTCACCTCCATGCCTTTTATATTTTTTATTTATTTATTTTTTTATTTATAATATATTTGTTTGCCTTCACCTCCCTTATTCACTCACTTGCTCACATTGTATTATAGACTTATTTTTTTTTCACTGTATTATTGACTATATGTTTTGTTTTACTCCATGTGTAACTATGTGTTGTTGTATGTGTCGAACTGCTTTGCTTTATCTTGGCCAGGTCGCAATTGTAAATGAGAACGTGTTCTCAATTTGCCTACCTGGTTAAATAAAGGTTAAATAAATAAAAAAATAAAAAAAATTCGAATACACTATCATGAGCTCTTGATTTAGTTAAAAGACCTAATACCCACATCTTCATGCGACACCAGCTGAATGCATGTTATCATCTGGCAAACGTTCCAGTCCCCTATTATGATTGGAATCAACAAATGTCACTGGACATCCTGACCAGAAAGCAGCAGTAGCCCTGTATACATAATGTAGATGAAAATATTATAGTAACACTGGTTTTGCAAGCCTTTCAGTTCCTAGCCATGCTCAGATACTTGAGCAACGAACCAATCAATTATGAACACCAGCCATAATGGAATGTGGTAATATATTATGGATTGGTCATAACCCTTTATGGCCTATAAATATATGCTATGATTGCTGTTTTCCAGAGGACTTCAGTGGTCTATGTTTATGCTTTGCTGCAGATGTTGTTCAGAGCTGAGATTAATAAGAATGGTGAGCTGTAGAAGACGAAGAACAACTGCCGAAACAAAACGAGATGCAGCAGTTCGACATTGCTAGCAAATATTGTGCAATTTATTATTGCTTGAAAATTGACCGATAAATGTTTGCCAAGAGATCTCCGTTGTGCTCCAATCTGACCACCTTAACGAGACTACCAGGCAACCCCAGGAAAACCTTTTGTCTCCCGAGACCGCTTTAGCAATTAATGCCCTGTTTGTCTGTGGCAGATCTTACAGAACCCCCCAAGTTCCTTGATAAGAGCAATTGCTAAGTGCGTCCAATTTTAAGACCATTAGGAACTTCTAAGATTCTTAAGCGGGACCAGAAGTTCTCAATAAGGAGTTCCTGCTGTGGCCAGATTTGTGCATTCTGAACCAAATATTCTCAATCTGGATTTCCTAATCCCTTTATCATGGGGGT